>NW_027098687.1:136206-176208 GCF_039881205.1 Euwallacea similis
TTGGTTCAATTTGAATCCAGTTTTAACCATATTTTTCCGAAATTCGTCAAAATCGGACGATTTGAGCAAAATCAGCGATGAAACGATGACTCCTGACCGATTTCACTCGTTTTTGCCTATTTTATCCTTTTGGAACGATATCATCAATTTTGTTCAATTTGAAGCCGAAATAGACAGATTTTGTCAAAATTGGTCAAAATCGGACGATTTGAGCAAATTCCGGGATGAAACGATGGCTCCTGGCCGATTTCGTTCGTTTTTGCCTATTTTATCATTTTGGCACGTTTTCATCAATTTTGTTGAATTTGAAGCCGAAATAGACAGATTTTGTCAAAATTGGTCAAAATCGGACGATTTGAGCAAATTCCGGGATGAAACGATGGCTCCTGGCCGATTTCGTTCGTTTCTGCCTATTTTTAGCATTTTGGCACGTTTTCATAAATTTGGTTCAATTTGAATCCAGTTTTACCATATTTTTCCGAAATTCGTCAAAATCGGACGATTTGAGCAAAATCAGCGATGAAACGATGACTCCTGACCGATTTCACTCGTTTTTTGCCTATTTTATCCTTTTGGAACGATATCATCAATTTTGTTCAATTTGAAGCCGAAATAGACAGATTTTTGTCAAATTGGTCAAATCGGACGATTTGAGCAAATTCCGGGATGAAACGATGGCTCCTGACCGATTCGCTCGTTTTTGCCTATTTATCCTTTTGGAACGTTTTCATCAATTTTGTTCAATTTGAAGCCGAAATAGACAGATTTTGTCAAAATTGGTCAAAATCGGACGATTTGAGCAAATTCAGCGATGAAACGATGGCTCCTGGCCGATTTCGTTCGTTTCTGCCTATTTTATCATTTTGGCACGTTTTCATCAATTTTGTTGAATTTGAAGCCGAAATAGACAGATTTTGTCAAAATTGGTCAAAATCGGACGATTTGAGCAAATTCCGGGATGAAACGATGGCTCCTGGCCGATTTCGTTCGTTTCTGCCTATTTTAGCATTTTGGCACGTTTTCATAAATTTGGTTCAATTTGAATCCAGTTTTACCATATTTTCCGAAATTCGTCAAAATCGGACGATTTGAGCAAAATCAGCGATGAAACGATGACTCCTGACCGATTTCGCTCGTTTTTGCCTATTTTATCCTTTTGGAACGTTTTCATCAATTTTGTTCAATTTGAAGCCGAAATAGACAGATTTTGGTCAAAATTGGTCAAAATCGGACGATTTGAGCAAATTCCGGGATGAAACGATGGCTCCTGGCCGATTTCGTTCGTTTTTGCCTATTTTATCATTTTGGCACGTTCTCATCAATTTGGTTCAATTTGAAGCCGAAATAGACAGATTTGTCCGAAATTCGTCAAAATTGGACGATTTGAGCAAATTCAGCGATGAAACGATGGCTCCTGACCGATTTCGCTCGTTTTTGCCTATTTTATCCTTTTGGAACGTTTTCATCAATTTTGTTCAATTTGAAGCCGAAATAGACAGATTTTGTCAAAATTGGTCAAAATCGGACGATTTGAGCAAATTCCGGAATGAAACGATGGCTCCTGACCGATTTCGCTCGTTTCTGCCTATTTTATCATTTTGGCACGTTTTCATCAATTTGGTTCAATTTGAAGCCGAAATAGACAGATTTTGTCAAAATTGGTAAAAATCGGACGATTTGAGCAATTCCGGGATGAAACGATGGCTCCTGGCCGATTTCGCTCGTTTCTGCCTATTTTATCATTTTAGGCACGTTTTCATCAATTTGGTGCAAATTTTATCCAGTTTTACCATTATTTGTCCAAAATTCGTCAAAATCGGACGATTTGAGCATAATCAGCGATGAAACGATGACTCCTGACCGATTTCGCTCGTTTTTGCCTATTTTATCCTTTTGGAACGTTTTCATCAATTTGGTTCAAGTTGAAGCCGAAATAGACAGATTTTGTCAAAATTGGTCAAAATCGGACGATTTGAGCAAATTCCGGGATGAAACGATGGCTCCTGACCGATTTCGCTCGTTTTTGCCTATTTTATCCTTTTGGAACGTTTTCATCAATTTTGTTCAATTTGAAGCCGAAATAGACAGATTTTGTCAAAATTGGTCAAAATCGGACGATTTGAGCAAATTCAGCGATGAAACGATGGCTCCTGGCCGATTTCGTTCGTTTCTGCCTATTTTATCATTTTGGCACGTTTTCATCAATTTTGTTGAATTTGAAGCCGAAATAGACAGATTTTGTCAAAATTGGTCAAAATCGGACGATTTGAGCAAATTCCGGGATGAAACGATGGCTCCTGGCCGATTTCGTTCGTTTCTGCCTATTTTAGCATTTTGGCACGTTTTCATAAATTTGGTTCAATTTGAATCCAGTTTTACCATATTTTTCCGAAATTCGTCAAAATCGGACGATTTGAGCAAAATCAGCGATGAAACGATGACTCCTGACCGATTTCACTCGTTTTTGCCTATTTTATCCTTTTGGAACGATATCATCAATTTTGTTCAATTTGAAGCCGAAATAGACAGATTTTGTCAAAATTGGTCAAAATCGGACGATTTGAGCAAAAATCAGCGATGAAACGATGGCTCCTGACCGATTTCGCTCGTTTTTGCCTATTTTATCCTTTTGGAACGTTTTCATCAATTTTGTTCAATTTGAAGCCGAAATAGACAGATTTTGTCAAAATTGGTCAAAATCGGACGATTTGAGCAAATTCCGGGATGAAACGATGACTCCTGACCGATTTCGCTCGTTTTTGCCTATTTTATCCTTTTGGAACGTTTTCATCAATTTGATTCAATTTGAAGCCGAAATAGACAGATTTTGTCAAAATTGGTCAAAATCGGACGATTTGAGCAAATTCCGCGATGAAACGATGGCTCCTGACCGATTTCGCTCGTTTCTGCCTATTTTATCATTTTGGCACGTTTTCATCACATTGGTTCAATTTGAAGTCGAAATAGACAGATTTTGTCGAAATTCGTCAAATCGGAGGATTTGAGCAAATTCCCGAATGAAACGATGGCTCCTGACCGATTTCGCTCGTTTCTGCCTATTTTATCATTTTGGCACGTTTTCATCAATTTGGTTCAATTTGAATCCAGTTTTACCAGATTTGGCCGAAATTCGTCAAAATCGGACGATTTGAGCAAATTCCCGAATGAAACGATGGCTCCTGACCGATTTCGCTCGTTTTTGCCTATTTTATCATTTTGGAACGTTTTCATCACATTGGTTCAATTTGAAGTCGAAATAGACAGATTTTGTCGAAATTCGTCAAATCGGGCGATTTGAGCAAATTCCCGATGAAACGATGGCTCCTGACCGATTTCGCTCGTTTCTGCCTATTTTATCATTTTGGCACGTTTTCATCAATTTGGTTCAATTTGAATCCAGTTTTACCAGATTTGGCCGAAATTCGTCAAAATCGGACGATTTGAGCAAATTCCCGAATGAAACGATGGCTCCTGACCGATTTCGCTCGTTTTTGCCTATTTTATCATTTTGGCACGTTTTCATCACATTGGTTCAATTTGAAGTCGAAATAGACAGATTTTGTCGAAATTCGTCAAAATCGGACGATTTGAGCAAATTCCCGAATGAAACGATGGCTCCTGACCGATTTCGCTCGTTTCTGCCTATTTTATCATTTTGGCACGTTTTCATCAATTTGGTTCAATTTGAATCCAGTTTTACCAGATTTGGCCGAAATTCGTCAAAATCGACGATTTGAGCAAATTCCCGAATGAAACGATGGCTCCTGACCGATTTCGCTCGTTTCTGCCTATTTTATCATTTCGGAACGTTTTCATCAATTTGGTTCAATTTGAAGCCGAAATATACAGATTTTGTCGAAATTCGTCAAAATCGGACGATTTGAGCAAATTCCCGAATGAAACGATGGCTCCTGACCGATTTTCGCTCGTTTTTGCCTATTTTATCATTTTGGAACGTTTTCATCAATTTGGTTCAATTTGAATCCAGTTTTACCAGATTTGGCCGAAATTCGTCAAAATCGGACGATTTGAGCAAATTCCCGAATGAAACGATGGCTCCTGACCGATTTCGCTCGTTTTTGCCTATTTTATCATTTTGGCACGTTTTCATCACATTGGTTCAATTTGAAGTCGAAATAGACAGATTTTGTCGAAATTCGTCAAAATCGGACGATTTGAGCAAATTCCCGAATGAAACGATGGCTCCTGACCGATTTCGCTCGTTTCTGCCTATTTTATCATTTTGGCACGTTTTCATCAATTTGGTTCAATTTGAATCCAGTTTACCAGATTTGGCCGAAATTCGTCAAAATCGGACGATTTGAGCAAATTCCCGAATGAAACGATGGCTCCTGACCGATTTCGCTCGTTTCTGCCTATTTTATCATTTCGGAACGTTTTCATCAATTTGGTTCAATTTGAAGCCGAAATATACAGATTTGGTCGAAATTCGTCAAAATCGGACGATTTGAGCAAATTCCCGAATAAAACGATGGCTCCTGACCGATTTCGCTCGTTTCTGCCTATTTTATCATTTTGGCACGTTTTCATCAATTTGGTTCAATTTGAAGTCGAAATAGACAGATTTGGTCGAAATTCGTCAAAATCGGACGATTTGAGCAAATTCCCGAATGAAACGATGGCTCCTGACCGATTTCGCTCGTTTCTGCCTATTTTATCAATTTGGCACGTTTTCATCAATTTGGTTCAATTTGAATCCAGTTTTACCAGATTTGGCCGAAATTCGTCCAAATCGGCCGATTTGAGTAAATTCCGCGATGAAACGATGGCTCCTGACCGATTTCGCTCGTTTTTGCCTATTTTATCATTTCGGAACGTTTTCATCAATTTGGTTCAATTTGAAGCCGAAATATACAGATTTGGTCGAAATTCGTCAAAATCGGACGATTTGAGCAAATTCTGTGAAGAAACGATGGCTCCTGACCGATTTCGCTCGTTTCTGCCTATTTTATCAATTTGGCACGTTTTCATCAATTTGGTTCAATTTGAATCCAGTTTTACCAGATTTGGTCGAAATTCGTCAAAATCGGCTGATTTGAGTAAATTCCGCGATGAAACGATGGCTCCTGACCGATTTCGCTCGTTTTTGCCTATTTTATCATTTCGGAACGTTTTCATCAATTTGGTTCAATTTGAAGCCGAATATACAGATTTGGTCGAAATTGGTCAAAATCGGGATTTGAGCAAATTCCGCGATGAAACGATGGCTCCTGACCGATTTCGCTCGTTTCTGCCTATTTTATCAATTTGGCACGTTTTCATCAATTTGGTTCAATTTGAATCCAGTTTTACCAGATTTGGCCGAAATTCGTCAAAATCGGCCGATTTGAGTAAATTCCGCGATGAAACGATGGCTCCTGACCGATTTCGCTCGTTTTTGCCTATTTTATCATTTCGGAACGTTTTCATCAATTTGGTTCAATTTGAAGCCGAAATATACAGATTTGGTCGAAATTGGTCAAAATCGGACGATTTGAGCAAATTCCCGAATGAAACGATGGCTCCTGACCGATTTCGCTCGTTTCTGCCTATTTTATCATTTCGGAACGTTTTCATCAATTTGGTTCAATTTGAAGCCGAAATATACAGATTTTGTCGAAATTCGTCAAAATCGGACGATTTGAGCAAATTCCCGAATGAAACGATGGCTCCTGACCGATTTCGCTCGTTTTTGCCTATTTTATCATTTTGGAACGTTTTCATCAATTTGGTTCAATTTGAATCCAGTTTTACCAGTTTTGGCCGAAATTCGTCAAAATCGGACGATTTGAGCAAATTCCCGAATGAAACGATGGCTCCTGACCGATTTCGCTCGTTTTTGCCTATTTTATCATTTTGGCACGTTTTCATCACATTGGTTCAATTTGAAGTCGAAATAGACAGATTTTGTCGAAATTCGTCAAAATCGGACGATTTGAGCAAATTCCCGAATGAAACGATGGCTCCTGACCGATTTCGCTCGTTTCTGCCTATTTTATCAATTTGGCACGTTTTCATCAATTTGGTTCAATTTGAATCCAGTTTTACCAGATTTGGCCGAAATTCGTCAAAATCGGACGATTTGAGCAAATTCCCGAATGAAACGATGGCTCCTGACCGATTTCGCTCGTTTCTGCCTATTTTATCATTTCGGAACGTTTTCATCAATTTGGTTCAATTTGAAGCCGAAATATACAGATTTTGTCGAAATTCGTCAAAATCGGACGATTTGAGCAAATTCCCGAATGAAACGATGGCTCCTGACCGATTTCGCTCGTTTTTGCCTATTTTATCATTTTGGAACGTTTTCATCAATTTGGTTCAATTTGAATCCAGTTTTACCAGATTTGGCCGAAATTCGTCAAAATCGGACGATTTGAGCAAATTCCCGAATGAAACGATGGCTCCTGACCGATTTCGCTCGTTTTTGCCTATTTTATCATTTTGGCACGTTTTCATCACATTGGTTCAATTTGAAGTCGAAATAGACAGATTTTGTCGAAATTCGTCAAAATCGGACGATTTGAGCAAATTCCCGAATGAAACGATGGCTCCTGACCGATTTCGCTCGTTTCTGCCTATTTTATCATTTTGGCACGTTTTCATCAATTTGGTTCAATTTGAATCCAGTTTTACCAGATTTGGCCGAAATTCGTCAAAATCGGACGATTTGAGCAAATTCCCGAATGAAACGATGGCTCCTGACCGATTTCGCTCGTTTCTGCCTATTTTATCATTTCGGAACGTTTTCATCAATTTGGTTCAATTTGAAGCCGAAATATACAGATTTGGTCGAAATTCGTCAAAATCGGACGATTTGAGCAAATTCCCGAATAAAACGATGGCTCCTGACCGATTTCGCTCGTTTCTGCCTATTTTATCATTTTGGCACGTTTTCATCAATTTGGTTCAATTTGAAGTCGAAATAGACAGATTTGGTCGAAATTCGTCAAAATCGGACGATTTGAGCAAATTCCCGAATGAAACGATGGCTCCTGACCGATTTCGCTCGTTTCTGCCTATTTTATCAATTTGGCACGTTTTCATCAATTTGGTTCAATTTGAATCCAGTTTTACCAGATTTGGCCGAAATTCGTCCAAATCGGCCGATTTGAGTAAATTCCGCGATGAAACGATGGCTCCTGACCGATTTCGCTCGTTTTTGCCTATTTTATCATTTCGGAACGTTTTCATCAATTTGGTTCAATTTGAAGCCGAAATATACAGATTTGGTCGAAATTCGTCAAAATCGGACGATTTGAGCAAATTCTGTGAAGAAACGATGGCTCCTGACCGATTTCGCTCGTTTCTGCCTATTTTATCAATTTGGCACGTTTTCATCAATTTGGTTCAATTTGAATCCAGTTTTACCAGATTTGGTCGAAATTCGTCAAAATCGGCTGATTTGAGTAAATTCCGCGATGAAACGATGGCTCCTGACCGATTTCGCTCGTTTTTGCCTATTTTATCATTTCGGAACGTTTTCATCAATTTGGTTCAATTTGAAGCCGAAATATACAGATTTGGTCGAAATTGGTCAAAATCGGGATTTGAGCAAATTCCGCGATGAAACGATGGCTCCTGACCGATTTCGCTCGTTTCTGCCTATTTTATCAATTTGGCACGTTTTCATCAATTTGGTTCAATTTGAATCCAGTTTTACCAGATTTGGCCGAAATTCGTCAAAATCGGCCGATTTGAGTAAATTCCGCGATGAAACGATGGCTCCTGACCGATTTCGCTCGTTTTTGCCTATTTTATCATTTCGGAACGTTTTCATCAATTTGGTTCAATTTGAAGCCGAAATATACAGATTTGGTCGAAATTGGTCAAAATCGGACGATTTGAGCAAATTCCCGAATGAAACGATGGCTCCTGACCGATTTCGCTCGTTTCTGCCTATTTTATCATTTCGGAACGTTTTCATCAATTTGGTTCAATTTGAAGCCGAAATATACAGATTTTGTCGAAATTCGTCAAAATCGGACGATTTGAGCAAATTCCCGAATGAAACGATGGCTCCTGACCGATTTCGCTCGTTTTTGCCTATTTTATCATTTTGGAACGTTTTCATCAATTTGGTTCAATTTGAATCCAGTTTTACCAGATTTGGCCGAAATTCGTCAAAATCGGACGATTTGAGCAAATTCCCGAATGAAACGATGGCTCCTGACCGATTTCGCTCGTTTCTGCCTATTTTATCATTTCGGAACGTTTTCATCAATTTGGTTCAATTTGAAGCCGAAATATACAGATTTTGTCGAAATTCGTCAAAATCGGACGATTTGAGCAAATTCCCGAATGAAACGATGGCTCCTGACCGATTTCGCTCGTTTTTGCCTATTTTATCATTTTGGAACGTTTTCATCAATTTGGTTCAATTTGAATCCAGTTTTACCAGATTTGGCCGAAATTCGTCAAAATCGGACGATTTGAGCAAATTCCCGAATGAAACGATGGCTCCTGACCGATTTCGCTCGTTTCTGCCTATTTTATCATTTCGGAACGTTTTCATCAATTTGGTTCAATTTGAAGCCGAAATATACAGATTTTGTCGAAATTCGTCAAAATCGGACGATTTGAGCAAATTCCCGAATGAAACGATTGCTCCTGACCGATTTCGCTCGTTTTTGCCTATTTTATCATTTTGGAACGTTTTCATCAATTTGGTTCAATTTGAATCCAGTTTTACCAGATTTGGCCGAAATTCGTCAAAATCGGACGATTTGAGTAAATTCCGCGATGAAACGATGGCTCCTGACCGATTTCGCTCGTTTCTGCCTATTTTATCAATTTGGTTCAATTTGAATCCAGTTTTACCAGATTTGGCCGAAATTCGTCAAAATCGGACGATTTGAGCAAATTCCGCGATGAAACGATGGCTCCTGACCGATTTCGCTCGTTTCTGCCTATTTTATCATTTTGGCACGTTTTCATCACATTGGTTCAATTTGAAGTCGAAATAGACAGATTTTGTCGAAATTCGTCAAAATCGGACGATTTGAGCAAATTCCCGAATGAAACGATGGCTCCTGACCGATTTCGCTCGTTTCTGCCTATTTTATCATTTTGGCACGTTTTCATCAATTTGGTTCAATTTGAATCCAGTTTTACCAGATTTGGCCGAAATTCGTCAAAATCGGACGATTTGAGCAAATTCCCGAATGAAACGATGGCTCCTGACCGATTTCGCTCGTTTCTGCCTATTTTATCATTTCGGAACGTTTTCATCAATTTGGTTCAATTTGAAGCCGAAATATACAGATTTTGTCGAAATTCGTCAAAATCGGACGATTTGAGCAAATTCCCGAATGAAACGATGGCTCCTGACCGATTTCGCTCGTTTTTGCCTATTTTATCATTTTGGAACGTTTTCATCAATTTGGTTCAATTTGAATCCAGTTTTACCAGATTTGGCCGAAATTCGTCAAAATCGGACGATTTGAGTAAATTCCGCGATGAAACGATGGCTCCTGACCGATTTCGCTCGTTTTTGCCTATTTTATCATTTCGGAACGTTTTCATCAATTTGGTTCAATTTGAATCCAGTTTTACCAGATTTGGCCGAAATTCGTCAAAATCGGACGATTTGAGCAAATTCCCGAATAAAACGATGGCTCCTGACCGATTTCGCTCGTTTCTGCCTATTTTATCATTTTGGCACGTTTTCATCAATTTGGTTCAATTTGAAGCCGAAATAGACAGAGTTGGTCGAAATTCGTCAAAATCGGACGATTTGAGCAAATTCCGCGATGAAACAATGGCTCCTGACCGATTTCGCTCGTTTCTGCCTATTTTATCAATTTGGCACGTTTTCATCAATTTGGTTCAATTTGAATCCAGTTTTACCAGATTTGGCCGAAATTCGTCAAAATCGGCCGATTTGAGTAAATTCCGCGATGAAACGATGGCTCCTGACCGATTTCGCTCGTTTTTGCCTATTTTATCATTTCGGAACGTTTTCATCAATTTGGTTCAATTTGAAGCCGAAATATACAGATTTGGTCGAAATTGGTCAAAATCGGACGATTTGAGCAAATTCCGCGATGAAACGATGGCTCCTGACCGATTTCACTCGTTTCTGCCTATTTTATCATTTTGGCACGTTTTCATCAATTTGGTTCAATTTGAATCCAGTTTTACCAGATTTGGCCGAAATTCGTCAAAATCGGACGATTTGAGCAAATTCCCGAATGAAACGATGGCTCCTGACCGATTTCGCTCGTTTCTGCCTATTTTATCATTTCGGAACGTTTTCATCAATTTGGTTCAATTTGAAGCCGAAATATACAGATTTTGTCGAAATTCGTCAAAATCGGACGATTTGAGCAAATTCCCGAATGAAACGATGGCTCCTGACCGATTTCGCTCGTTTTTGCCTATTTTATCATTTTGGAACGTTTTCATCAATTTGGTTCAATTTGAATCCAGTTTTACCAGATTTGGCCGAAATTCGTCAAAATCGGACGATTTGAGTAAATTCCGCGATGAAACGATGGCTCCTGACCGATTTCGCTCGTTTTTGCCTATTTTATCATTTCGGAACGTTTTCATCAATTTGGTTCAATTTGAATCCAGTTTTACCAGATTTGGCCGAAATTCGTCAAAATCGGACGATTTGAGCAAATTCCCGAATAAAACGATGGCTCCTGACCGATTTCGCTCGTTTCTGCCTATTTTATCATTTTGGCACGTTTTCATCAATTTGGTTCAATTTGAAGCCGAAATATACAGATTTGGTCGAAATTGGTCAAAATCGGACGATTTGAGCAAATTCCGCGATGAAACAATGGCTCCTGACCGATTTCGCTCGTTTCTGCCTATTTTATCATTTTGGCACGTTTTCATCAATTTGGTTCAATTTGAAGCCGAAATATACAGATTTGGTCGAAATTGGTCAAAATCGGACGATTTGAGCAAATTCCCGAATGAAACGATGGCTCCTGACCGATTTCGCTCGTTTTTGCCTATTTTATCATTTTGGCACGTTTTCATCAATTTGGTTCAATTTGAATCCAGTTTTACCAGATTTGGCCGAAATTCGTCAAAATCGGCCGATTTGAGTAAATTCCGCGATGAAACGATGGCTCCTGACCGATTTCGCTCGTTTCTGCCTATTTTATCAATTTGGCACGTTTTCATCAATTTGGTTCAATTTGAATCCAGTTTTACCAGATTTGGCCGAAATTCGTCAAAATCGGCCGATTTGATTAAATTCCGCGATGAAACGATGGCTCCTGACCGATTTCGCTCGTTTTTGCCTATTTTATCATTTCGGAACGTTTTCATCAATTTGGTTCAATTTGAAGCCGAAATATACAGATTTGGTCGAAATTGGTCAAAATCGGACGATTTGAGCAAATTCCGCGATGAAACGATGGCTCCTGACCGATTTCGCTCGTTTCTGCCTATTTTATCAATTTGGCACGTTTTCATCAATTTGGTTCAATTTGAAGCCGAAATATACAGATTTGGTCGAAATTGGTCAAAATCGGACGATTTGAGCAAATTCCGCGATGAAACAATGGCTCCTGACCGATTTCGCTCGTTTCTGCCTATTTTATCATTTTGGCACGTTTTCATCAATTTGGTTCAATTTGAAGCCGAAATATACAGATTTGGTCGAAATTGGTCAAAATCGGACGATTTGAGCAAATTCCCGAATGAAACGATGGCTCCTGACCGATTTCGCTCGTTTTTGCCTATTTTATCATTTTGGCACGTTTTCATCAATTTGGTTCAATTTGAATCCAGTTTTACCAGATTTGGCCGAAATTCGTCAAAATCGGCCGATTTGAGTAAATTCCGCGATGAAACGATGGCTCCTGACCGATTTCGCTCGTTTCTGCCTATTTTATCAATTTGGCACGTTTTCATCAATTTGGTTCAATTTGAATCCAGTTTTACCAGATTTGGCCGAAATTCGTCAAAATCGGCCGATTTGATTAAATTCCGCGATGAAACGATGGCTCCTGACCGATTTCACTCGTTTCTGCCTATTTTATCATTTTGGCACGTTTTCATCAACTTGGTTCAATTTGAAGCCAGTTACATCCCTGTACTTGCAGCGTCAGTGTTATGACGTCACGAGCAAATAGACTATAAATAGAAAATAGCAATAAGGCGCGTGGCTTGTTGTAATCGGCATTTTATACCGCTCGCATTTATTAAGTTCTGTCTGAATAAAAGTTAATCTCGAATTAATTTGTTTTATTGTGGATTCCAGTGAATTGGAATTTCATTTTTTTTCGTGTCTTGATGGACATCGAATTTAACTGGCGCAGTCGTTCGGATTTTTGAGACGCTCAAAAGTGCATATTTTGAGTCGGTTTCTTTCAAGAATTTACTCAAGAAGAACCTCATTTCGAGAAGATCCCGGACCAGTGACCAAAGGCACCTATCGAAGGCACCTCTAGGCATACGTGAATCTCCGGATCATCAGACGGGACAGCGAAATTTTGCAAGCCCTGGACAACAGATCGAGAGCATATCGATTGGTTCAGAACTTCGTTGGACGACCGTAGGAAAGGACAAAAATCGCCAATCCTACGGATCACCGAGGAAACGAAAACCACTACTTCTACTTCAAGAAGCATGAAATTGTTGATTTTCATCGTATTGTAAGTTTTTATTATTTTATTATTAGTATTCTTGTATCATCAAGACTCTCAATTAATTTCGACATTTTGTGTAGTATTTAGCATTAGAATATTTAGTTAATTGTCGAAAGTTGAGCTTCACAATTGAACCGTTTAACGAAATTGATCTTAGCGGACTTTTTAATAATATATCGATTTGCTCAACGGACAACGAAATGCCCCCAGTTGTTAATTATCAACTTTTAAAATACCAGTCGGATAACATTCCCCTTTTTGATGGAAACCCCCGATTGTTAAATAGATTTATAACTGCAGTAGAAAATCTACTGAAAGCATTCTTCAATCGAACAGATGCCAATGACCCTATAAATACTTGCCTTTTTGATACTGTTCTTAGTAAACTCACAGGTCGAGCAGCTGATCTAATATCATCGCGAATAGAATTAAATTCTTGGAGTCTCATAAAGACAGTGTTAATCAATAGTTTTGCCGACCAGAGGTCAATAGATTGTCTTATTCAAGATTTGATTAATTTAAAACCGTTTAAGAATGAAAGTCCTTTACAATTTGGTATGAGGATACAAGATTCTCGTAGCTTACTCTTTTCTAAGCTCAATGCGGGTCCCGATAATAACAAAACCAAATTAATTAAAATTCAGCACTATGATGAATTTGCATTAAAAACCTTCATCAATGGTTTACCTTATAATCTACAGTTGGTAGTTAGACTAAAATCCCCAGTGAATATCGAACAAGCTATGTCGTTCGTGAAAGAAGAAGAAAATTTCATAAATTTCAGGAATGCACAGAATTATAGTCAAAAACCGTCAATGCCCAATAAATTTCCGAG
Organism: Euwallacea similis; assembly: GCF_039881205.1. NCBI lineage: Eukaryota > Metazoa > Arthropoda > Insecta > Coleoptera > Curculionidae > Euwallacea > Euwallacea similis. The sequence continues at coordinate 149,656 of NW_027098687.1, forward strand.
ACCTAATGCTATGCCCACGAATAGGCCCAGTTTACCATATAGCTTCAATCAATTTTCTCCAAGGCCAATTAATACACAATGGCCTCAAAATTCCAATTTCTTCAGGTCATTTTCAAATTACCCCCAGCAAAACAGTTTCCCCAGGCCGACCTTTTCTAACTTCAACCATCCGCCAAGACCAAACTTTCCCATTGGTACACAACCTAACGTGTTTCGACAAAATGCTTTCACCCCCAGACCGCCATTTGGACAAATGTCCCGAAGGTCTAATACCAGTCGAAATATCGAACCGATGGACACCAGTTCCGGAAATACTGTTATCGCAGGCCCAAAGAAGAATTTTATCAGTCAAGAGTTGTATAACCAAGAGGTATTTCCACAAACACCCGAACAGCCCATCACTGACAATGATTACACAAGGGAATACATTGATGACCCTTGCCATCATTATTCCGTGGAAAATTCTTATGAATATTTCAATTCTAATAACGACCAAAACACCGATCTCAACCACTACCCAGATTATCCATTCGGTCAGGAATTAAATACAGAAAATACACCCCAAGAAGAAACCACAAATTTTATGTTGACCGGCCAAGAAACCAACATGACATAATATTTCTTAATAATTACGATATTCAACTACCGTATATTCTTATACCCGAACTCAATGCAAAATTCTTATTAGACACCGGTAGTACAAGAAGTTTTATCAAACCACAAATAGCTTACAAAAATTTCCCTCAATCAATTCAAAAGGAACTATTTCAAGTTCAAACAGCTCATGCTACATCATTTCACAATGAAGTTGCCATGATAGCCATTTTCCCTACATTCCAAACATCTGGTTCCCATAAGTTTTTCCTTTTTGATTTTTCTGATAAGTTCGAAGGATTAATAGGGTTAGATCTCATAAAACAATTAAATGCCAATTTAGATTTTAATGCCTGTACATTAAAATTACCTAAAGCTGAGTTACCAATTTGTCATGATGTTAGGAGACCACAAAATTCTAATTACCCTAATTTAAATTACACGATTCATCCCAGAAGCATTCAAAAAATACGAATTCCTGTTAAGATATCTAACGGATACGGTATTGTCCCTTATCAAAAATTAGGACACATTGAAATTCCGGAATGTCTAGTCAAAATCGAAAACAACAGCTCTGACAACCGCCTTGAACCCTAAGGAAAACCCCATAGAACTTCAACTCCTTGAAGCATTCGACGTAGAACCGATAGATGTAAATAACCTAAATTTTCTAGATCACCCCACCTTTCAGGAAACCATAGACCAAAATATTGACGAACTCCTTAAAAATAACCTCAGCAAAATCAAACTTGATCATTGTAATTCAGAGGAAAGGGATCAAATCCACCAACTCTGCTACGAATTTCGAGATATCTTTCACTGCGAAGGTATTCCATTAACCTTCACTAACGCAATTAAGCATCGAATAAAACTAAAAGATGAGACCCCCATATTTACAAAAACTTATAGATACCCTGAAATTCACCGTGCCGAAGTCAAGGAACAAATATCCAAATTATTAGAACAAAGAATTATTAGAGATTCAAATTCACCGTGGTCATCGCCCATTTGGATTGTGCCAAAAAAATTGGACCATTCAAACAAACAAAAATGGCGCATGGTCATAGATTATCGTAAGCTGAATGAGCAAACTATAGACGATAAGTTCCCCTTGCCCAATATCAACGAGATTTTAGATAAATTAGGAAAGGCTCATTATTTTACAATCCTAGACCTCGCGAACGGTTTTCATCAGATTCAGATGGATCCAGATGACGTTCACAAAACCGCTTTCACAACTGACACAGGACATTATGAATTTCTAAGAATGCCTTTCGGGCTCAAAAACGCCCCATCAACTTTTCAACGCGTGATGAATAATATCCTGCGTGGTTTACAAAACGAAACATGTCTTGTTTACTTGGACGATGTTATCATCTTCAGTACGAGTCTACAAGAACATGTAGAAAAATTGAGACAGGTTTTCACACGTTTACGCGACTCGAAATTTAAAATTCAGTTGGACAAATCTGAATTTCTGAGAAAGGAAGTCCAATATTTGGGACACATCGTAAGTGAAGACGGAGTGAAACCAAACCCGGATAAAATTAGTGCCGTAAAAAATTTCCCTATCCCTAGAACCGCGAAAGAAATAAAATCCTTTTTGGGATTAGTCGGTTATTATAGACGCTTCATTAAGGATTTTGCAAAAATCACGAAACCAATGACTAAATGCCTCAAAAGAGATGCTAAAGTATTGCATACTCCCGAGTTTGTCAGTGCATTTAATCATTGCAAACAACTTTTAGTTAACTCCCCCATTCTACAATATCCGGACTTTTCAAAACCATTTCTCCTAACCACCGATGCGAGTAATTATGCAATTGGAGCCATTTTATCTCAAGGTCCTATCCCAAACGATAAACCAATAGCTTATGCATCTCGAACCCTAAATGAATCCGAGTCAAAATACTCAACCATTGAAAAAGAATTGCTGGCTATAGTTTGGGCATGTAAATATTTTCGCCCCTATTTATTTGGCCGAAAATTCTACATCTACACTGACCACAGACCCCTTGTATGGCTCTTTAACCTAAAAGAACCAAATTCTAAACTAATAAGATGGCGGTTACGATTAGAAGAATTCGACTATCAAATTATTTACAAGAAAGGACGCCAAAATACGAATGCAGATGCCCTATCTAGAATAGAATTAAACATCTACGAAAATGAATCCATTTTAAATAATCCCGGCGATTCGGATAATACCATAAAGGAATATTTTAAAAGAAATAAATCGAGGCATATCAACGACGACGACATCAACAGACCAGGTCCTAGTCAGCGGAAAATAGATATCGTCTCCGATATTCAAATCCATCCGGCTAATTTACCCGACACCTCGGATTCCGATGAAACCGCACACAGTCAACAAGCTGACCGTGAGAATGCTGGACTATGCATACGTGACGAAATGATAAACAACAAAACCTTACAATTCCTGGTAAAAAAGTCCCTTCATCAGCAAATTCGATGTAACACCGAACGCTTTGACAAAAACACAATTAATCACGTAGAGTTACCTGATAACCGGGAGATTATAAAACAATTTATTCTAGAATATATGACTAATGAAAAACCTTGTTATGTTTACTTCATCGATAAAGATTTAATATCCCCATTTACAGAAGTATGTTTAGAAAACTTTCAAAATTTAAAAATCAGGGTATGTACCAAATTATTGAACAACATCTCGGAAGCTGACGAAAAAATTATGCTTATTACTCACCAACATCAAGGCAAACAGAATCATAGAGGTATTGATGAAACGTATGAACGACTTAAAAAGCTTTATTATTGGCCTAATATGAAAAAAGATGTGACCCAATACATCAACGATTGTGTTATTTGCCAAACCGCAAAATATTGCCGATTTAAATCATATGTTCCCCTCGTCAAAACTGAAACGCCCAGTAAACCGTTTCAAATGTTACACATGGACACTTTCATCTTTGAAGCGCAAAACTTTTTAACGATATTTGATAAATTTTCTAAATTCGGTCAGGCTTATCCTTATGATAAAAATGCAAAATCAGTTTGCGATAAACTTGTCAACTTCTTTTCATTCTTTGGATGCCCCGAAACAATCACTTGTGACAATGGTAGGGAATTTAATAACGAATTGTTAAAAGAATTCTTAAAAGCCCAAAAAATAAATATTCATTTTACAACCCCCAGACATCACGAATCAAATTCACCCGTAGAACGTTTTCACTCTACTTTAATTGAACACCTTCGAATTTTAAGACAAAAAGACAACATCAAACCAATCACCGAATTAATTCCATACGCCATAATCGCATATAACAGTACAATTCATAGTTCGACAAACTTTACACCTCACGAACTAGTTTTAGGTCACACCAATTCTAGAGATCCCTTAGATCTAATATCTACCACATTCTACTCTGATTACGTCTCTTCGCATAAAGATAAAGTCGAGGCTATATGCAAGGACATAATAGCAAAAGCTGATCTTAACAAAGAAAAAATTATTGCAAAAAGAAATATTAATGGAAACGAGACATCCGAGTTCGAAATCAATCAAAAGGTCTACAGAAACCTAAATCCCCGTAATAAAAAGAACCCAAGATTTGTTGGTCCATATGTGATCATCGAAAAAATGGAACATAACAAAGTAAAAATTAAGAATACCAAAAATCCCTATAAAATCGAAATCGCCCATGTTAAAGAATTAAAGAAACCCCTCGTTACAGATGGCCCTTTGCGCAAGGAGAATCCCAATACCACAACCTAAATACCAACCCCGGCGTACTACCCTATAAGCTAGGGAGAGCCCAGAAGACAATCGACCATTGGAGCTTTATTCAAATGTATGACATGACCAGCTTACTGCAAGAATTTTCTGAAATCAATATCAAATTCAATTTACTTCACGGAACAATAAATAACTCTTCGGATTATAAGCTCGAGTTCCATAACTCCCTCGCCATAACTAGCAATTTAAAACGAAAAGTCGAGTGTCAAATAAATCAGATTTTTCCCACTAAATTAAGAACCAAACGAGCCCTGATTAATGCACTAGGTTCCATTATTAAAACTGTGACAGGAAATTTAGATCAAGATGATGCCAGGGAAATTGACCAGAAAATCAACATACTCAGACAAAATCAAAACGATCTAAAACTAGCCATCGACAAGCAAACGACCCTCCTCTCTAGATCAATCAATGATTTTCAGCAAACAATAAAAAATGTATCACATAATCAAATTGTTTTGGAATCGCGAATCAAACAAATTATAGAAGTTATTAATCATGTTACTATTGATGAAACAAATCTTTTTGAATTTTTCCGCATCCATACGATCATTACGCAAATCACGGCTTTTTATCAGAACATTTATGATATACTCTCAAATGTAGAAGAGGCAATTACATTCGCCAAAGTAAACACCCTCCACAACACGATAATAAATTCCGATGAGTTCCTAATGGAATTACAACTCATACACAAACAAATATTTCAAGGAAAGTTGCCTTTTGAACCAAGCATTGAGAATTTACTAGAAATAGAAAATACATTAGAAATAAAAAGCTTCATAAAAAATAATGCCGTTATTTTCGTAATCGAAATTCCCCTAGTAGAAAAAACTGACTATAGTCTATTTCGACTATTTCCTTTGCCTATCAGACAAGAAAACACCTATAAGGTCATCATACCAAGTTCCGAATACCTACTGATCAATGATAAAACCTTTGGCTACGCCAATGAACCCTGTCGATATGTGTCCACTAATAAATATTTGTGTTCACACTTGCATGTAGAGAACTTTCAAGATTATATACCGTGTGAAGTTCAACTTTTGAGATACGAACATAATAGCTCTCATTGTAAACCGGTATACATCAATATTAAAAGCACACAAATACAAAATGTAGACGAAAACAAATGGATATTAGTGACAACCCAGGATATTATTGGGTTAGAAACTTGTAAATCCACACGGAACAATGTATTGTTAAACGGAACGTACTTAATAGATTTAGATTTTCAATGTAACCTTAAACTAAGAAATATTATTTTAAGAGGGAATAAGAAATCAAAAAATAATTTCCAAAATGTTCCACTGTTAGACATTAGTACTAATTATACTTATCATGTACCACGTAAGGAAATAGAACTGCCTAATCTGAATCGCATTGATTTGAACAAAATTGTTGAATTACAAGAAGACATCAAATTGCAAAAAATTGAAAACTCCAAGTTATTAAACAACAATCTTTATTATAACCGTGCAAGTATTTGGACAGTTCTATTATATATCATAATCATTATATTAGTACTAGCCTTACTGACAAAGTATCTATGGCCCATTCACTCAAAACCCAAAGCAATTCAAATTCCTAAACCTGACGCATTTTAGGCCATAGAAACTCCTAGTTTATATGTCCATCTAAGGGTGGAGGAGTTACATCCCTGTACTTGCAGCGTCAGTGTTATGACGTCACGAGCAAATAGACTATAAATAGAAAATAGCAATAAGGCGCGTGGCTTGTTGTAATCGGCATTTTATACCGCTCGCATTTATTAAGTTCTGTCTGAATAAAAGTTAATCTCGAATTAATTTGTTTTATTGTGGATTCCAGTGAATTGGAATTTCATTTTTTTTCGTGTCTTGATGGACATCGAATTTAACTAGCCGAAATAGACAGATTTGGTCGAAATTCGTCAAAATCGGACGATTTGAGCAAATTCCCGAATGAAACGATGGCTCCTGACCGATTTCGCTCGTTTCTGCCTATTTTATCATTTTGGCACGTTTTCATCAAATTGGTTCAATTTGAAGTCGAAATAGACAGATTTTGTCGAAATTCGTCAAAACCGGACGATTTGAGCAAATTCCCGAATGAAACGATGGCTCCTGACCGATTTCGCTCGTTTCTGCCTATTTTATCAATTTGGCACGTTTTCATCAATTTGGTTCAATTTGAATCCAGTTTTACCAGATTTGGCCGAAATTCGTCAAAATCGGCCGATTTGAGTAAATTCCGCGATGAAACGATGGTTCCTGACCGATTTCGCTCGTTTTTGCCTATTTTATCATTTCGGAACGTTTTCATCAATTTGGTTCAATTTGAAGCCGAAATATACAGATTTGGTCGAAATTGGTCAAAATCGGACGATTTGAGCAAATTCCCGAATGAAACGATGGCTCCTGACCGATTTCGCTCGTTTTTGCCTATTTTATCATTTCGGAACGTTTTCATCAATTTGGTTCAATTTGAAGCCGAAATATACAGATTTGGTCGAAATTGGTCAAAATCGGACGATTTGAGCAAATTCCCGAATGAAACGATGGCTCCTGACCGATTTCGCTCGTTTTTGCCTATTTTATCATTTCGGAACGTTTTCATCAATTTGGTTCAATTTGAATCCAGTTTTACCAGATTTGGCCGAAATTCGTCAAAATCGGACGATTTGAGCAAATTCCCGAATGAAACGATGGCTCCTGACCGATTTCGCTCGTTTCTGCCTATTTTATCATTTTGGCACGTTTTCATCAAATTGGTTCAATTTGAAGTCGAAATAGACAGATTTGGTCGAAATTCGTCAAAATCGGACGATTTGAGCAAATTCCCGAATGAAACGATGGCTCCTGACCGATTTCGCTCGTTTCTGCCTATTTTATCAATTTGGCACGTTTTCATCAACTTGGTTCAATTTGAAGCCGAAATAGACAGATTTGGTCGAAATTCGTCAAAATCGGACGATTTGAGCAAATTCCCGAATGAAACGATGGCTCCTGACCGATTTCGCTCGTTTCTGCCTATTTTATCAATTTGGCACGTTTTCATCAACTTGGTTCAATTTGAAGCCGAAATAGACAGATTTGGTCGAAATTCGTCAAAATCGGACGATTTGAGCAAATTCCCGAATGAAACGATGGCTCCTGACCGATTTCGCTCGTTTCTGCCTATTTTATCAATTTGGCACGTTTTCATCAACTTGGTTCAATTTGAAGCCGAAATAGACAGAGTTGGTCGAAATTCGTCAAAATCGGACGATTTGAGCAAATTCTGTGATGAAACGATGGCTCCTGACCGATTTCGCTCGATTCTGCCTATTTTATCATTTTGGTTCAATTTGAATCCAGTTTTACCAGATTTGGCCGAAATTCGTCAAAATCGGCCGATTTGAGTAAATTCCGCGATGAAACGATGGCTCCTGACCGATTTCGCTCGATTCTGCCTATTTTATCATTTTGGCACGATTTCATCAATTTGGTTCAATTTGAAGCCGAAATAGACAGATTTGGTCGAAATTGGTCAAAATCGGACGATTGGAGCAAATTCCGGAATGAAACGATGGCTCCTGACCGATTTCGCTCGTTTCTGCCTATTTTATCATTTTGGCACCTTTTCATCAATTTGGTTCAATTTGAAGCCGAAATAGACAGATTTGGTCCAAATTGGTCAAAATCGGACGATTGGAGCAAATTCCGCGATGAAACGATGGCTCCTGACCGATTTCGCTCGTTTCTGCCTATTTTATCATTTTGGCACGTTTTCATCAATTTGGTTCAATTTGAAGCCGAAATAGACAGATTTGGCCGAAATTCGTCAAAATCGGACGATTTGAGCAAATTCAGCGATGAAACGATGGCTCCTGACCGATTTCGAGCGTTTCTGCCTATTTTATCATTTTGGAACGTTTTCATCAATTTGGTTCAATTTGAAGTCGAAATAGACAGATTTGGTCGAAATTCGTCAAAATCGGACGATTTGAGAAAAATTCAGCCATGAAACGATGGTTCCTGACCGATTTCGCTCGTTTCTGCCTATTTTATCATTTTGGAACGTTTTCATCAATTTGGTTCAATTTGAATCCAGTTTTACCAGATTTGTCCGAAATTCGTCAAAATCGGACGATTTGAGAAAAATTCAGCCATGAAACGGTGGCTCCTGACCGATTTCGAGCGTTTCTGCCTATTTTATCGTTTTGGAACGTTTTCATCAATTTGGTTCAATTTGAAGCCGAAATAGACAGATTTGGCCGAAATTCCTCAAGTTATATCTTCCTTATCAGAAGATACGTTTTTAAAAAAAACAACGTAAATGAGAAAACACTCATTTAATGAAGAAATAATAAAACTTAGATTTTAACTTAAAGAATAACAACCTACTGACTGACTATATTACGATTAACATTTGTATTTATGATAGAATAAATGCTGAGGTTGGCATTTTAGTCCTTTGTTGGATAGTCCGAGTCCCCATGTAACTCCTCCCCCATTAAGTTCAACTTCCGAATTCTTAAGGGAGTTGAATCGGGTCTTCTTGTTGGATTGGTGTTTTTCCTTTTGACCTTTGCTGGGCTAGTTTTTTCCAAATCAATGCGGTTCCCACGATGGCGATGCTGCCATACATAATCATGGTCCATATGCTTGGTTTTATAATGGCATCTCCGGATTCTAAGGGTTGGTCCGGTAATTCTCTTATCATATTTTTCCATGTATGTAATTCGTCGAGGTTGACGGATGGTAAATGTATACTGGTGGTTGGCTGAAGTTCCAGTTTAGTTTCCTTCGTTAGTTTTGGAAACCACATAGGTTGAGCTTTAATTTCGGTGTGGTCCTCTTCATTGTTTATCGTTCGGTTCCCGATAACTAGTTGGCACATTGCTGGTAGTTTTACTGCAAATGTTCCTCTTAGATTTTGGGTTTCGGTTCCTTCATTGGGGCATTTTGTCGTCACTGAGTTCTTATTGGGTAACACTACTATCCACTGGAATAGTCTTTCTAGCTTATTGATAATCGTATCTTTAATTACCACAAAGTTGTGTTGACATGTTATACTAGTATCCTTATGATCTAACAAATTTATCTCACATGAGCTATTATGGTTTATTTCTAAGAGTTCCTTATTACTACACATGTATATACCTGTCTTAACTAATTTACAATTATCATTATAATAAACGTAGTGAATTTGGGATTTTGCTAAATATTTTCCTTGCGGAATTATTACCCTGAACTGACTTCCATCATAAATGGGAATTGCATAAAGATGAAAATATTCAAAGACTTGTTTATGAACGATTGGTATGTGTAGTATGTACACCATTTTATTATTATAAACAAAGCTTTCCAAGTTAATAAGTTTTTCGAAAATTGACATATTTTCTAATGTCACCGACGTGGGTAATTTATCTGTGCCAATATGTCTTTCCAATTTACGTAATTCAGTGAATAAGTCACTTGTCCTAATTATACTGGGATGCATTAATCCTATTCGTGCAAAGACTAAAGAATTTTCGATGTCTTGAAGCATAGCATAGATTATTTCATACATACTTATTATCTCATTCACTACTTCTTTTAGAAAAATACAAGTATTACTATTCTGGACTTCTTGTACATAAGGTAGAATCTCATTTAATTTTTTCTCTATTAATTTATTATTGTCATTTAAATTTTGCATAGTTGCATTAAATTTCTCAATCATAGCCATGGCCAAAGATTTTTGAATTTGTATTTCCTTATTGAAATTCTTTTGTAAGTTACTTATTTCTTTGTCGTATCTTTCGCCATCGCTTGCATCAAGATTTCCCGTCACTGCCTTGAACATGGAACCAATTACATTAATCAGCCCCCTTTTAGTTCTGTTCGAATGGGGAATTATTTGGTCTAATTTTATTGAAACCTTTTCTTGTATGAATTCCATTATTTTGATGAAATTTGTCAACTCTCTTAAATAAGGTTTTTCTGGTTTCATGTTAGTTATATCTTGATATTGCGATAGAGCCTTTTTTAAAAAAACACAAACTTTCACAGACCGAATTTATTACAAAACTTCTTAATGACCTTCTTTACTAACAACCAGAATAATAATCATAATCCTTTCTCTTAATTAACTACTTTATATAAAATAAATGCTTAGCTTAGGAAAAATACATTATGCGTTCTAGTTAGGACAATACATCGAGAAACTTCCCTATGATGTCTGTTGTTTATGTCTACAAAATAATACTGACGCGTCTGTCTGGCGCCGGTGCATCTAGTAAGTTCCATTAGGTATCCCATGATATAACTCCTCCCTCCTTAAGTTCCAAGTTACTAGGCGAGCCTTGGAAGTTGGATAGTTTCTGGTAGGGCTTCGTTGGTTTCGATCGGTTTACTTCTTCGAATCCTCGGTAGCAATATCTTGCTCCAAATGGTTCCTACACAAAGTCCAATTAATACCACATATATGAGCAAAGTCCACACGCTCGGTGAAATGGAGATTTCATTCGTCATCAGGGCTGGGTTGACTGATTCCTGTAAAATTTCACTTTTTAATTTATGAAAGTCATCTAACTTAAGTTCTGGTAGATGTAAGCTCAAGTTCACACTGTGTCTAATTTTATAGTCTTTATTTAAGTCCGGAAACAGTATTGGTTGTACGTCGGTTTTTACAATATTAAGTTTATTGTTCACAATTTTGTCACCAATGGAGATTCTGCATCCTTTAGGAATTTCACATAAAAATGTCCCTTTTATAGTTCTTGCTTCATTTTGTCCTTCCTGGCAGGACATCCGCAGGATTTCATCTTCTGGACATACCAAGATCCATTTGTTGGTATTTCCCAGTTGATTCAATATTACTTCTGTAATTTTGACTTCCACCTGGTTACATGTGGGTATGGCTCCATTAGAAATTAACAATTTGACTTCGCAAGGGGCTTCATCGTGAATTTCTCTCAAGTCCTCCTGAGGGCATAGGTATAGATCTGACGAAATCCTCTGGCATTCCTCTTCTTTGTAAGTATAGTACAATTGACTGATTATTAGGAATTTATTTCGCGGTATGATAACCTTAAACAAACCTTCCACATACACAGGGACGGAATACAAGTGGAAATAGGTAAAATATTGGTCATGGACAATTGGGACATGAAGGATATATGTTATTTTATTATTTGATATAAAACATTCCACATTAATTATTTTCTCAAAAATCAAAGTATTTTCAAATGTTACTATTAAGGGCAATTGGTCTTTTCCTAGTTGATTTTGTAAAATAAGCAATTCATTGTATAAATCTCTCGTTTCAATAATACTTGGGTGCATGACCTTAAGTTTAGCGAATGTTATTGAATTTTCTACGTCTTGAAGTACAAAATTAATTAATTCGTATATGTCAATCATTTCACTAATTATTTCCTTTAGTAGGATATAATCCCTATTATTGCCTGAAATTTTGATATACGGTAAAACTTGATTAATTTTTTCTTCGATTAGCTTATCATTTTTATACAGTTGCAATATAGTCCTGTTGAATTTCTTTAACACGGTTAATGATAATGATCTTTGATTCAGGATGTTTTGTTGCAAATTCTTTTGATTCATTTGAAGGGTATTTATGAGTTTTTCATATTTTTCCCCATCATCTGCATCTAGATTTCCTGTTACTTTCTTAAATATCGTGCCAAGGCCATTTATTAGTCCACGTTTCGTTCTTTGATTATTCGGTACAATTCTACCTAGTTTATTTTCTACTTTTTCCTGAATAACCTTTAGTATCTCTAAAGAATTCTTAAATTCCTTTAAATGATTCACCTCTTCTATTGTCCTGGTTATACTAATAATTCTCTTGTTTAATATATCTATTTGGTATATAATAGGATTTAAATCGTAATAGTGAATCATATCGTGAATACTTTCTATCATTTTTGCATTACCAATCTTTATAGGTATAATACCCGGGTTATCGTTTAGCTCGCGTATTCCGACGGCCTCTTGAACTTGAACTCCGAGTGAACCCGTAAGAATGCTGAAACATAATACCAGACATTACTGATAGCGTACCAAAGGAACGTGTAAATATTAGTCAGTATGCTAATGTAGTACTAAACGAATCGCGTAAATAACTTAATCTATCTATGAATAAATGATACCTATGAGCTAATACTATGTGTTAGTGTCGAAACTATATCTATTCCTGAAAGGTCGTTTAACATTGTCCATGTGAATTTTCCTATGTTCTTTACTAGTTAATGTTTTCTTGATAGGGTCAACGGCTATTACCGATGTTGAAGGTTTAAACTTATTGCTCAATTTTTGTCGTGCAATTTCTTTAATATAAATCTCTTTATTGGGTTCGAACAATGAAGGTTTATCTCTATTTTCATTAATTTTTCCTATCACTTTTTCTTTCTTTTGAGCCAATCTCTCATTTATCTCGGAATATAATAATTTGGTCCTATCTCTATGTTCCGTTACATAATTAGACATTAACAATTGATCTAAATTTATATTGAACGGGTCTTCATTATTTATGTGACCATTGATTATGTCGATTGGTTTAAAGTTTGTTGCCGAATGTATAGAATGATTATACGCCAGGATAGCATATTTCATTTTTTGTGCTATAGATGATTTCTGCTGCTCTTGATTATTTAGCAATCTTATATGCTCTGCCAACGTAGAATGTAATCTTTCAATTTGTCCATTTGATTGTGGGTGTTCCGGTGAACAAAAATGAATTTGGACTTTATGTAATTTTAGCAGTTCCGTTATAACGGTATTTTTAAATTCAGTTCCATTATCGACAATTATTTTTGTAGGTATTCCGTGGTGCGAGAAAAACATTATCAAATTATCCGCGATCTCTGTTGCTGCTAAGGTATTTAGAGCGTATGCTTGGGCATATTTTGAAAAACTATCGATTATGGTTAAGAATTTCATTTTGTCTAAAGTATATGTATCGAGGTGAATGATTTCAAAAGGCTTAGTTGCCGTAGGCGTTATGTTCATCTCCATTTTTATAGGATTCCTTGCGTATTTACTTTTCTGGCATACCTCGCATTGATCTATATAAGTTTGAATGGATTCTTTTAAATTTGGCCAATAGTATTTGCATTTTATTCGTTGTTCCGTTTCCTCAATTCCTCGGTGATTAGTTTTACCTTCATGATATGCTTGTATAATTTCGGGTATTTCATTTTTCTCCGTTACATCGATTAACTTTATGGTACATCTTTTAAATTTCAATGATGGCCACTTAAAATTTTTCCTTACTATTTCGCAAAATAATGGATATAAATCAGGATCCTCAAAATATAACGAATAAAGTTTTTCGGGTGCTACGTTTTCTATTATGAATTTCATTAGATCTCGTTCAAAATTGTCTTCCGATAATTGTATTAAATATCTCTTTTTCTTTCCAAATAAATCTATTCTTTTTAGTTTAGCTGGTGAATGAAACACTCGAGATATTATAATCTGATTAGCTCCATAGTTCACCGCACTTTCTACTATAGGTACTCCGACTATTGGGTTCTGTTCCGAATTTGTGTGTATTGTGTCATTTGCATTATCAATTTTATCCTCCTGCAATGACTCTTGTATCGTCACCTGGTCTAGATCGTGTTGTACTATCATGGACATTTTATCTATTTCATCATTTTCCTTTTCTTTTTGTTCCTTATTTATTCCACTAGTGCCTGGGTTTTGCAAACTTTCATTAAATTCATCCATGTACTTTACTAATTCCGTAAATCCGTTCGTTTCTTTCGTGTGTATTTCTATTCTACTCAAAGCATCAGCATTTGTATTTAATTTTCCTTTCTTATAGATGATTTTATAATCGAATTCTTCCAATTTGATTCTCCACCGTAAAAGTTTAGAAGACGGGTCTTTTAAATTGAATAACCATTGTAAGGGCTTGTGATCCGTAATTATGTTAAATCTTTTTCCAAAAAGGTACGGTCTGAAATACTTAGTAGCCCATACTAAACAAAGACATTCTTTTTCGATTGTTGAGTAATTTTGTTCAGAATCGTTTAATGTTCTCGATGCATAAGCAATAGGTAGGTCCTGTCCTATAGGTCCCTGCGACAATACAGCTCCTAACGCTACATTACTTGCATCGCATGTTAAATTAAACGGTTTTGACATATCTGGGTATTGCAGTATCGGCTCGTTAATCAATAAATTTTTGCACGTTTCAAAACAGTCGATAAATTTCTTATTATGTTCAATTTTGGCTTTTTTCTTTAAGCATTTACTTAATGGTTTAGTTAAATCGGCAAAATTGTTAATAAATTTCCTATAATATCCTAGCAATCCTAAAAATCCCTTTATTTGTTTTGAAGTTGTGGGTATCGGAAAGTTTTTTATTGCACTAATTTTATCCGGATTTGGTTTGACTCCTTCTGGCGTTACAATATGACCCAAATAAGCTACTTCTTTTCGTAAGAATTCGCTTTTGTCCATTTGAATTTTGAAATTTGATTCCCTAAGTCTGTTAAATACCGATCTAAGTCTTTCTAAATGTTCTTGTAATGATGTTGAGAATACAATAATATCATCCAAATAAACTAAACACTTTTCATTTTGAATTCCCCTTAATATACTATCCATAACCCTTTGAAACGTTGCCGGTGCATTTTTTAATCCGAAAGGCATTCTTGTATATTCAAAATGACCCTGTTCAGTGTTAAATGCTGTTTTCTGTATATCCGATTCCTCCATTTCGATTTGATGGAACCCACTCGCTAAATCCAATGTAGTAAAATACTGGCATTTGCCTAATTTGTCCAACAAATCGGAGATGTTTGGTAACGGATACTTATCGTCAATGGTTTTTTCATTTAATTTACGGAAATCTACACATACTCGCCATTTTTGTTTTCCCGATGCGTCAGCTTTCTTTGGAACCACCCAAATTGGTGCGGACCAAGGTGAATTACTGGGACGTATTATATTCTGTTCAAGCATTTCATTGACTTGTTTCTCTACTTCCTGTCTGTGTATGAATGGGTATCGGTATGACTTCGCGTATACAGGCAATTCATCAGTAGTTCTTATTGCATGTTTAATTTTACTCGTGAAGGTCAGTGGCATATTTTCCTTATAAAAAATATCAGAATATTCTCTACATAAACTTAAGATTTTTGATTTTTCCTCTTCATTTAGGTGATCCGTTCTGATCTTTGAGGGATCAAATACTTGTTTTTGATTTTGATCAGTTTGAATAAAATTCATTTCCATTGGAATATCGTTTTCGTCGTTGTAAACTTCTACTTTAAATGGTTCTGAGATATCTAAGACAACAGGCTCAGTTGTATTATTTAGAATTGTTGTCAGAGCATGACCATTTTTTGCTTTTGTGATGCAATTTGGAATTTCGCAGTTATGTAATCGTTGGTGTGGTATAATTACGTCTCCGTCTTGAATATCAGTTTTTATTTTTATTACTTGTTCACTTCTTGGTTGTATGGTTATATTATTAATCTGTTTTTTAGTTTTGTAGAATTGTAAATATATTTTGGCGAATGGTGTCATTAAAATTCCCTTATCATAATCCAATTTTGCTTGTAAGATTCGTAAATTATCCAATCCTATGAGTCCGTCAAAAACATTATGAAATTTAAACAGATAAAATTTCATTGAAATCGGATTAGGTAGGTTAAATAATCTTGACGAAGGAATTTTTGCACTGAATTTATGGGCAGATTGTTGAAAGACTGTCGATACTATAAATGGATCCGCTTCGATACAATTTGGAAAAAATTTAAACGTAACATCAGGGTTTATAAAAGATCTTGTCGAACCGCAATCAATTAAAAATTTCAAATTATATTCGGGTAAAGTTACAAACGAAAGTTCACTGGCATTATTGTTATTCAAGGAAATAAATTCAGGTGCTATGTGTCGTTGTTTACTTGGCCGGTTCGAGGAAAATTTCGTTCTGATTTATTCATTTGAAAGACTGCTGACTCTGCATTTTCGTTATAGTCACCTTGTTGCGACGTATTTCTCCAAGGTTCATCGTATCTTTCTCGAACTGACGATGCGTAATTGTTTTCGTCACCATCATGGTTAAACGTTTCTTTTACGAGGTCCGTATTATATAATTCTTCGACTCTAAAATTAGGTGATTGATTCGGAATTTGTCTATCACGATTTAAATTTTGAAAATTATTTCCATTACGATTATTGGCATAAGGTCTATTAAATCTTGTAGTTTGCCTAGTAGAAATACTCATTGGAGTAGGTTTTGGTAACGATCGATTTTGATTCGGCCTAAAAACGTTCGTAGTAAATCTATTTGTAAAAGGTTGGGAGTTAAATTGCGAATTTTGTTGCATTCGATTTTCTGGTTGAAATTGTCTCGGAAAATTAAAAGACTGATTATTCGAATTATTCGGGTTAAAATTGTTACGTTGAACATTATTGTTTGAAAATCTACTATTAGATATTCTAGGATTTTGAACATTAGATCTGCTTGGATTCTGAAATTTTGAATTAGACTGAAAATAACCAATATTACTTTCCTCAGTCACGAATTGTAAAGCTTCAGGAAGATCTAAAGGACGCATACAACGAATTGTTGTCCCTAAAGGTTCTCTAAGTCCTGATAAATATGTTTTCAATGCTAAGTTATTATACAAATTTCTCTTCAAAATTCTAGCATTATCATTATCCTCATGAACGTTAATATATGAGCATAACAGATTTAAAATATGTAATACTCTATCGTAAAATTGACTAGGGCTCTCATTAATTTGTTGCCGAAGCATAACCAAATCTCGATTTAGACATGCTTCGTCCCTCTGATCTGCAAAGTGTCTATTTAAAATATTTTTCAATTCATCCCATGTATTTACGTTCTGCGTTCCAAGGACTAATTTTGCATTTCCTGTCAATTTTCCAATAATACAATTTAAAATGTAAATGTTTTGAAAATGATCTGGTTGATGAGCAATATAGAAAGAATCAATGATAGATTGACATACACTTAAATATCTACTGAGATCATTCGGATTACCATTAAATTCAGGAACACATTTTAAATATTCCGTTCTGTATTCGGCCATTTTTATAGAATTATTATTTGAATTACTTGAAATAATTGAAATTGGAGTAGCAATAGTTAGGATACGGTCTGTTGAAGGCTCTTCCAAATTTAAGGTTTCCAATCGAACCAATAAATCGTTAATATTTGTCATTAAATAAATCAATCGTCAATTGTACTTACAACAGTATGACGATGGCTTCTAGTTTCATAATTATAAGGGTAGACACTCTGGTAGACAATGGTTGTTCCTCCTAGGGTGCTGTTCCTTGCGAGTTCAGCGAAGTTGTGCTTCACCCCCTTTCTCCTTAACTTCTTTCTTCTTATTTCACTCACGTAGGTGCGGTCACTCACGGTTAGTTCAATATCGGTGATTCGATAATGAGCCCAAAAGTGATCCTACCGACTGCGCCAGTTATATCTTGATATTGCGATAGAGCCTTTTTAAAAAAACACAAACTTTCACAGACCGAATTTATTACAAACTTCTTAATGACCTTCTTTACTAACAACCAGAATAATAATCATAATCATTTCTCTTAATTAACTACTTTATATAAAATAAATGCTTAGCTTAGGAAAAATACATTATGCGTTCTAGTTAGGACAATACATCGAGAAACTTCCCTATGGTGTCTGTTGTTTATGTCTACAAAATAATACTGACGCGTCTGTCTGGCGCCCGTGCATCTAGTAAGTTCCATTAGGTATCCCATGATATAACTTCCGATTTTGACGAATTTCGGACAAATCTGGTAAAACTGGATTCAAATTGAACCAAATTGATGAAAACGTGTCAAAATTATAAAATAGGCAGAAACGAGCGAAATCGGTCAGGAACCATCGTTTCATCGCTGAATTTGCTCAAATCGTCCGATTTTGACGAATTTCGACCAAATCTGTCTATTTCGACTTCAAATTGAACCAAATTGATGAAAACGTTCCAAAATGATAAAATAGGCAGAAACGAGCGAAATCGGTCAGGACCCATCGTTTCATTCCGGCATTTGCTCAAATCGTCCGATTTTGACGAATTTCGACCAAATCTGTCTATTTCGACTTCAAATTGAACCAAATTGATGAAAACGTGCCAAAATGATAAAATAGGCAGAAACGAGCGAAATCGGTCAGGAGCCATCGTTTCATCGCTGAATTTGATCAAATCGTCCGATTTTGACGAATTTCAGACAAATCTGGTAAAACTGGATTCAAATTGAACCAAATTGATGAAAACGTGCCAAAATTATAAAATAGGCAGAAACGCTCGAAATCGGTCAGGAGCCATCGTTTCATCGCTGAATTTGATCAAATCGTCCGATTTTGACGAATTTCAGACAAATCTGGTAAAACTGGATTCAAATTGAACCAAATTGATGAAAACGTGCCAAAATTATAAAATAGGCAGAAACGCTCGAAATCGGTCAGGAGCCATCGTTTCATCGCTGAATTTGCTCAAATAGTCCGATTTTGACCAATTTCGAACAAATCTGTCTATTTCGGCTTCAAATTGAACCAAATTGATGAAAACGTTCCAAAATGATAAAATAGGCAGAAACGAGCGAAATCGGTCAGGAGCCATCGTTTTATCGCTGAATTTGCTCAAATAGTCCGATTTTGACCAATTTCGAACAAATCTGTCTATTTCGGCTTCAAATTGAACCAAATTGATGAAAACGTTCCAAAATGATAAAATAGGCAGAAACGAGCGAAATCGGTCAGGAGCCATCGTTTTATCGCTGAATTTGCTCAAATAGTCCGATTTTGACCAATTTCGAACAAATCTGTCTATTTCGGCTTCAAATTGAACCACATTGATGAAAACGTGCCAAAATGATAAAATAGGCAGAAACGCTCGAAATCGGTCAGGAGCCATCGTTTCATCGCTGAATTTGCTCAAATCGTCCGATTTTGACGAATTTCGGCCAAATCTGTCTATTTCGGCTTCAAATTAAACCAAATTGATGAAAACGTTCCAAAATGATAAAATAGGCAGAAACGCTCGAAATCGGTCAGGAGCCATCGTTTCATCGCTGAATTTGTTCAAATCGTCCGATTTTGACGAATTTCGGCCAAATCTGTCTATTTCGGCTTCAAATTGAACCACATTGATGAAAACGTGCCAAAATTATAAAATAGGCAGAAACGAGCGAAATCGGTCAGGAACCATCGTTTCATTCCGGGATTTGCTCAAATCGTCCGATTTTGACGAATTTCGGACAAATCTGGTAAAACTGGATTTAAATTGAACCAAATTGATGAAAACGTGCCAAAATGATAAAATAGGCAGAAACGAGCGAAATCGGTCAGGAGCCATCGTTTCATCGCTGAATTTGATCAAATCGTCCGATTTTGACGAATTTCGGACAAATCTGGTAAAACTGGATTCAAATTGAACCAAATTGATGAAAACGTGCCAAAATTATAAAATAGGCAGAAACGAGCGAAATCGGTCAGGAGCCATCGTTTCATCGCTGAATTTGATCAAATCGTCCGATTTTGACGAATTTCAGACAAATCTGGTAAAACTGGATTCAAATTGAACCAAATTGATGAAAACGTGCCAAAATTATAAAATAGGCAGAAACGCTCGAAATCGGTCAGGAGCCATCGTTTCATCGCTGAATTTGATCAAATCGTCCGATTTTGACGAATTTCAGACAAATCTGGTAAAACTGGATTCAAATTGAACCAAATTGATGAAAACGTGCCAAAATTATAAAATAGGCAGAAACGCTCGAAATCGGTCAGGAGCCATCGTTTCATCGCTGAATTTGCTCAAATAGTCCGATTTTGACCAATTTCGAACAAATCTGTCTATTTCGGCTTCAAATTGAACCAAATTGATGAAAACGTTCCAAAATGATAAAATAGGCAGAAACGAGCGAAATCGGTCAGGAGCCATCGTTTTATCGCTGAATTTGCTCAAATAGTCCGATTTTGACCAATTTCGAACAAATCTGTCTATTTCGGCTTCAAATTGAACCAAATTGATGAAAACGTTCCAAAATGATAAAATAGGCAGAAACGAGCGAAATCGGTCAGGAGCCATCGTTTTATCGCTGAATTTGCTCAAATAGTCCGATTTTGACCAATTTCGAACAAATCTGTCTATTTCGGCTTCAAATTGAACCACATTGATGAAAACGTGCCAAAATGATAAAATAGGCAGAAACGCTCGAAATCGGTCAGGAGCCATCGTTTCATCGCTGAATTTGCTCAAATCGTCCGATTTTGACGAATTTCGGCCAAATCTGTCTATTTCGGCTTCAAATTAAACCAAATTGATGAAAACGTTCCAAAATGATAAAATAGGCAGAAACGCTCGAAATCGGTCAGGAGCCATCGTTTCATCGCTGAATTTGTTCAAATCGTCCGATTTTGACGAATTTCGGCCAAATCTGTCTATTTCGGCTTCAAATTGAACCACATTGATGAAAACGTGCCAAAATTATAAAATAGGCAGAAACGAGCGAAATCGGTCAGGAACCATCGTTTCATTCCGGGATTTGCTCAAATCGTCCGATTTTGACGAATTTCGGACAAATCTGGTAAAACTGGATTTAAATTGAACCAAATTGATGAAAACGTGCCAAAATGATAAAATAGGCAGAAACGAGCGAAATCGGTCAGGAGCCATCGTTTCATCGCTGAATTTGATCAAATCGTCCGATTTTGACGAATTTCGGACAAATCTGGTAAAACTGGATTCAAATTGAACCAAATTGATGAAAACGTGCCAAAATTATAAAATAGGCAGAAACGAGCGAAATCGGTCAAGAACCATCGTTTCATTCCGGGATTTGCTCAAATCGTCCGATTTTGACGAATTTCGACCAAATCTGTCTATTTCGACTTCAAATTGAACCAAATTGATGAAAACGTTCCAAAATGATAAAATAGGCAGAAACGAGCGAAATCGGTCAGGAACCATCGTTTCATTCCGGGATTTGCTCAAATCGTCCGATTTTGACGAATTTCGGACAAATCTGGTAAAACTGGATTTAAATTGAACCAAATTGATGAAAACGTGCCAAAATGATAAAATAGGCAGAAACGAGCGAAATCGGTCAGGAGCCATCGTTTCATCGCTGAATTTGATCAAATCGTCCGATTTTGACGAATTTCAGACAAATCTGGTAAAACTGGATTCAAATTGAACCAAATTGATGAAAACGTGCCAAAATTATAAAATAGGCAGAAACGCTCGAAATCGGTCAGGAGCCATCGTTTCATCGCTGAATTTGCTCAAATAGTCCGATTTTGACCAATTTCGAACAAATCTGTCTATTTCGGCTTCAAATTGAACCAAATTGATGAAAACGTTCCAAAATGATAAAATAGGCAGAAACGAGCGAAATCGGTCAGGAGCCATCGTTTTATCGCTGAATTTGCTCAAATAGTCCGATTTTGACCAATTTCGAACAAATCTGTCTATTTCGGCTTCAAATTGAACCAAATTGATGAAAACGTTCCAAAATGATAAAATAGGCAGAAACGAGCGAAATCGGTCAGGAGCCATCGTTTTATCGCTGAATTTGCTCAAATAGTCCGATTTTGACCAATTTCGAACAAATCTGTCTATTTCGGCTTCAAATTGAACCACATTGATGAAAACGTGCCAAAATGATAAAATAGGCAGAAACGCTCGAAATCGGTCAGGAGCCATCGTTTCATCGCTGAATTTGCTCAAATCGTCCGATTTTGACGAATTTCGGCCAAATCTGTCTATTTCGGCTTCAAATTAAACCAAATTGATGAAAACGTTCCAAAATGATAAAATAGGCAGAAACGCTCGAAATCGGTCAGGAGCCATCGTTTCATCGCTGAATTTGTTCAAATCGTCCGATTTTGACGAATTTCGGCCAAATCTGTCTATTTCGGCTTCAAATTGAACCACATTGATGAAAACGTGCCAAAATTATAAAATAGGCAGAAACGAGCGAAATCGGTCAGGAACCATCGTTTCATTCCGGGATTTGCTCAAATCGTCCGATTTTGACGAATTTCGGACAAATCTGGTAAAACTGGATTTAAATTGAACCAAATTGATGAAAACGTGCCAAAATGATAAAATAGGCAGAAACGAGCGAAATCGGTCAGGAGCCATCGTTTCATCGCTGAATTTGATCAAATCGTCCGATTTTGACGAATTTCGGACAAATCTGGTAAAACTGGATTCAAATTGAACCAAATTGATGAAAACGTGCCAAAATTATAAAATAGGCAGAAACGAGCGAAATCGGTCAAGAACCATCGTTTCATTCCGGGATTTGCTCAAATCGTCCGATTTTGACGAATTTCGACCAAATCTGTCTATTTCGACTTCAAATTGAACCAAATTGATGAAAACGTTCCAAAATGATAAAATAGGCAGAAACGAGCGAAATCGGTCAATAACCATCGTTTCATCGCTGAATTTGCTCAAATCGTCCGATTTTGACGAATTTCTACCAAATCTGTCTATTTCGACTTCAAATTGAACCAAATTGATGAAAACGTGACAAAATGATAAAATAGGCAGAAACGAGCGAAATCGGTCAGGAACCATCGTTTCATCGCTGAATTTGCTCAAATCGTCCGATTTTGACGAATTTTGGCCAAATCTGTCTATTTCGGCTTCAAATTGAATCAAATTGATGAAAACGTGCCAAAATGATAAAATAGGCAGAAACGAGCGAAATCGGTCAGGAGCCATCGTTTCACTCCGGAATTTGCTCAAATCGTCCGATTTTAACGAATTTCGGCCAAATCTGTCTATTTCGGCTTCAAATTGAACCACATTGATGAAAACGTGCCAAAATGATAAAATAGGCAGAAACGAGCGAAATCGGTCAGGAGCCATCGTTTCATTCCGGGATTTGATCAAATCGTCCGATTTTGACGAATTTCGGCCAAATCTGTCTATTTCGGCTTCAAATTGAACCACATTGATGAAAACGTGCCAAAATGATAAAATAGGCAGAAACGAGCGAAATCGGTCAGGAACCATCGTTTCATTCCGGGATTTGCTCAAATCGTCCGATTTTGACGAATTTCGGACAAATCTGTCTATTTCGGCTTCAAATTGAACCAAATTGATGAAAACGTGCCAAAACGATAAAATAGGCAGAAACGAGCGAAATCGGTCAGGAGCCATCGTTTCATCGCTGAATTTGATCAAATCGTCCGATTTTGACGAATTTCGGACAAATCTGGAAAACTGGATTCAAATTGAACCACATTGATGAAAACGTGCCAAAATGATAAAATAGGCAGAAACGAGCGAAATCGGTCAGGAGCCATCGTTTCATCGCTGAATTTGATCAAATCGTCCGATTTTGACGAATTTCGGACAAATCTGGAAAACTGGATTCAAATTGAACCACATTGATGAAAACGTGCCAAAATGATAAAATAGGCAGAAACGAGCGAAATCGGTCAGGAGCCATCG
This sequence comes from Euwallacea similis, assembly GCF_039881205.1. Lineage (NCBI taxonomy): Eukaryota > Metazoa > Arthropoda > Insecta > Coleoptera > Curculionidae > Euwallacea > Euwallacea similis. The sequence continues at coordinate 173,481 of NW_027098687.1, forward strand.
TTTCATTCCGGGATTTGCTCAAATCGTCCGATTTTGACGAATTTCGGACAAATCTGTCTATTTCGGCTTCAAATTGAACCAAATTGATGAAAACGTTCCAAAATGATAAAATAGGCAGAAACGAGCGAAATCGGTCAGGAGCCATCGTTTAATCGCTGAATTTGATCAAATCGTCCGATTTTGACGAATTTCGGACAAATCTGGTAAAACTGGATTTAAATTGAACCAAATTGATGAAAACGTGCCAAAATTATAAAATAGGCAGAAACGAGCGAAATCGGTCAGGAGCCATCGTTTAATCGCTGAATTTGATCAAATCGTCCGATTTTGACGAATTTCGGACAAATCTGGTAAAACTGGATTCAAATTGAACCAAATTGATGAAAACGTGCCAAAATTATAAAATAGGCAGAAACGAGCGAAATCGGTCAGGAACCATCGTTTCATTCCGGGATTTGCTCAAATCGTCCGATTTTGACGAATTTCGGCCAAATCTGTCTATTTCTGCTTCAAATTGAACCAAATTGATGAAAACGTGCCAAAACGATAAAATAGGCAGAAACGCTCGAAATCGGTCAGGAGCCATCGTTTCATCGCTGAATTTGCTCAAATCGTCCGATTTTGACGAATTTCGGCCAAATCTGTCTATTTCGGCTTCAAATTGAACCAAATTGATGAAAACGTGCCAAAACGATAAAATAGGCAGAAACGCTCGAAATCGGTCAGGAGCCATCGTTTCATCGCTGAATTTGCTCAAATCGTCCGATTTTGACGAATTTCGGACAAATCTGGAAAACTGGATTCAAATTGAACCAAATTGATGAAAACGTGCCAAAATGATAAAATAGGCAGAAACGAGCGAAATCGGTCAGGAGCCATCGTTTCATCGCTGAATTTGCTCAAATCGTCCGATTTTGACGAATTTCGGCCAAATCTGTCTATTTCGGCTTCAAATTGAACCAAATTGATGAAAACGTGCCAAAACGATAAAATAGGCAGAAACGCTCGAAATCGGTCAGGAGCCATCGTTTCATCGCTGAATTTGCTCAAATCGTCCGATTTTGACGAATTTCGGCCAAATCTGTCTATTTCGGCTTCAAATTGAACCACATTGATGAAAACGTGCCAAAATGATAAAATAGGCAGAAACGAGCGAAATCGGTCAGGAGCCATCGTTTCATCGCTGAATTTGATCAAATCGTCCGATTTTGACGAATTTCGGACAAATCTGGAAAACTGGATTCAAATTGAACCACATTGATGAAAACGTGCCAAAATGATAAAATTGGCAGAAACGAGCGAAATCGGTCAGGAACCATCGTTTCATCGCTGAATTTGCTCAAATCGTCCGATTTTGACGAATTTCGGCCAAATCTGTCTATTTCGGCTTCAAATTGAATCAAATTGATGAAAACGTGCCAAAATGATAAAATAGGCAGAAACGAGCGAAATCGGTCAGGAGCCATCGTTTCACTCCGGAATTTGCTCAAATCGTCCGATTTTAACGAATTTCGGCCAAATCTGTCTATTTCGGCTTCAAATTGAACCACATTGATGAAAACGTGCCAAAATGATAAAATAGGCAGAAACGAGCGAAATCGGTCAGGAGCCATCGTTTCATCGCTGAATTTGATCAAATCGTCCGATTTTGACGAATTTCGGACAAATCTGGAAAACTGGATTCAAATTGAACCACATTGATGAAAACGTGCCAAAATGATAAAATAGGCAGAAACGAGCGAAATCGGTCAGGAGCCATCGTTTCATTCCGGGATTTGCTCAAATCGTCCGATTTTGACGAATTTCGGCCAAATCTGTCTATTTCGGCTTCAAATTGAACCACATTGATGAAAACGTGCCAAAATGATAAAATAGGCAGAAACGAGCGAAATCGGTCAGGAGCCATCGTTTCATCGCTGAATTTGATCAAATCGTCCGATTTTGACGAATTTCGGACAAATCTGGAAAACTGGATTCAAATTGAACCACATTGATGAAAACGTGCCAAAATGATAAAATAGGCAGAAACGAGCGAAATCGGTCAGGAACCATCGTTTCATCGCTGAATTTGCTCAAATCGTCCGATTTTGACGAATTTCGGCCAAATCTGTCTATTTCGGCTTCAAATTGAATCAAATTGATGAAAACGTGCCAAAATGATAAAATAGGCAGAAACGAGCGAAATCGGTCAGGAGCCATCGTTTCACTCCGGAATTTGCTCAAATCGTCCGATTTTAACGAATTTCGGCCAAATCTGTCTATTTCGGCTTCAAATTGAACCACATTGATGAAAACGTGCCAAAATGATAAAATAGGCAGAAACGAGCGAAATCGGTCAGGAGCCATCGTTTCATTCCGGGATTTGCTCAAATCGTCCGATTTTGACGAATTTCGGACAAATCTGTCTATTTCGGCTTCAAATTGAACCAAATTGATGAAAACGTGCCAAAACGATAAAATAGGCAGAAACGAGCGAAATCGGTCAGGAGCCATCGTTTCATCGCTGAATTTGATCAAATCGTCCGATTTTGACGAATTTCGGACAAATCTGGAAAACTGGATTCAAATTGAACCACATTGATGAAAACGTGCCAAAATGATAAAATAGGCAGAAACGAGCGAAATCGGTCAGGAACCATCGTTTCATTCCGGGATTTGCTCAAATCGTCCGATTTTGACGAATTTCGACCAAATCTGTCTATTTCGACTTCAAATTGAACCAAATTCA
>NW_027098688.1:0-133246 GCF_039881205.1 Euwallacea similis
TTTGATGAAAACGTGCCAAAATGACTAAAACAGGCAGAAACGAGCGAAATCGGTGAGAAACGATCGTTTCATCCAGGAATTTGCTCATATCGACCGATTTGGCTTATTTCGGCCAAATCTATCTATTTCGGGTTCAAATTGCACCAAATTGATGAAAACGTGCCAAAATGACTAAAACAGGAAGAAACGAGCGAAATCGGTCAGAAACGATCGTTTCACTAACGAAATTACTCAAATCGACCGATTTGGCTTATTTTGGCCAAATCTGTCTATTTTGGATTCAAATTGCACCAAATTGATGAAAACGTGCCAAAATGACTAAAACAGGCAGAAACGAGCGAAATCGGTTAGAAACGATCGTTTCATCTCTGAATTTGCTCAAATCGACCGATTTGGCTTATTGCGGCCAAATCTGTCTATTTCGGATTCAAATTGCACCAAATTGATGAAAACGTGCCAAAAAGCCTAAAACAGGAAAAAACGAGCGAAATCGGTCAGAAACGATCGCTGCATCCAGGAATTTGCTCAAATCGACCGATTTGGCTTATTTCGGCCAAATCTGTCTATTTTGGCTTCAAATTACACCAAATTGATGAAAACGTGCCAAAATGACTAAGACAGGCAGAAACGAGCGAAATCGGTCAGAATCGATCGTTTCACTAAGGAATTTGCTTAAATCGACCTATTTGGCTTATTTCGGCCAAATCTGTCTATTTCGGATTCAAATTGCACCAAATTGATGAAAACGTGCCAAAAAGCCTAAAACAGGAAAAAACGAGCGAAATCGGTCAGAAACGATCGTTTCATCTCTGAATTTGCTCAAATCGACCGATTTGGCTTATTTCGGCCAAATCTATCTATTTCGGATTCAAATTGCACCAAATTGATGAAAACGTGCCAAAAAGCCTAAAACAGGAAAAAACGAGCGAAATCGGTCAGAAACGATCGTTTCATCTCTGAATTTGCTCAAATCGACCGATTTGGCTTATTTCGGCCAAATCTGTCAATTTCGGATTCAAATTGCACCAAATTGATGAAAACGTGCCAAAATGACTAAAACAGGCAGAAACGAGCGAAATCGGTCAGAATCGATCGTTTCACTAAGGAATTTGCTTAAATCGACCTATTTGGCTTATTTCGGCCAAATCTGTCTATTTCGGATTCAAATTGCACCAAATTGATGAAAACGTGCCAGAAAGCCTAAAACAGGAAAAAACGAGCGAAATCGGTCAGAAACGATCGCTTCATCCAGGAATTTGCTCAAATCGACCGATTTGGCTTATTTCGGCCAAATCTGTCTATTTTGGCTTCAAATTATACCAAATTGATGAAAACGTGCCAAAATGACTAAAACAGGAAGAAACGAGCGAAATCGGTCAGAAACGATCGTTTCATCCAGGAATTTGCTCAAATCGACCGATTTGGCTTATTTCGGCCAAATCTGTCTATTTTGGCTTCAAATTACACCAAATTGATGAAAACGTGCCAAAATGACTAAAACAGGCAGAAACGAGCGAAATCGGTGAGAAACGATCGTTTCATCCAGGAATTTGCTCAAATCGACCGATTTGGCTTATTTCGGCCAAATCTGTCTATTTTGGCTTCAAATTATACCAAATTGATGAAAACGTGCCAAAATGACTAAAACAGGAAAAAACGAGCGAAATCGGTCAGAAACGATCGGTTCATCTCTGAATTTGCTCAAATCGACCGATTTGGCTTATTTCGGCCAAATCTGTCTATTTTGGCTTCAAATTACACCAAATTGATGAAAACGTGCCAAAATGACTAAAACAGGAAGAAACGAGCGAAATCGGTCAGAAACGATCGTTTCACTAACGAAATTGCTCAAATCGACCGATTTGGCTTATTTTTTCCAAATCTGTCTATTTTGGATTCAAATTGCACCAAATTGATGAAAACGTGCCAAAATGACTAAAACAGGCAGAAACGAGCGAAATCGGTTAGAAACGATCGTTTCATCTCTGAATTTGCTCAAATCGACCGATTTGGCTTATTTCGACCAAATCTGTCTATTTCGGATTCAAATTGCACTAAATTGATGAAAACGTGCCAAAAAGCCTAAAACAGGAAAAAACGAGCGAAATCGGTCAGAAACGATCGCTTCATCCAGGAATTTGCTCAAATCGACCGATTTGGCTTATTTCGGCCAAATCTGTCTATTTTGGCTTCAAATTGCACCAAATTGATGAAAACGTGCCAAAATGACTAAAACAGGAAGAAACGAGCGAAATCGGTCAGAAACGATCGTTTCACTAACGAAATTGCTCAAATCGACCGATTTGGCTTATTTTGGCCAAATCTGTCTATTTTGGATTCAAATTGCACCAAATTGATGAAAACGTGCCAAAATGACTAAAACAGGCAGAAACGAGCGAAATCGGTTAGAAACGATCGTTTCATCCAGGAATTTGCTCAAATCGACCGATTTGGCTTATTTCGGCCAAATCTATCTATTTCGGGTTCAAATTGCACCAAATTGATGAAAACGTGCCAAAATGACTAAAACAGGAAGAAACGAGCGAAATCGGTCAGAAACGATCGTTTCATCCAGGAATTTGCTCAAATCGACCGATTTGGCTTATTTCGGCCAAATCTGTCTATTTCGGATTCAAATTATACCAAATTGATGAAAACGTGCCAAAATGACTAAAACAGGAAAAAACGAGCGAAATCGGTCAGAAACGATCGGTTCATCTCTGAATTTGCTCAAATCGACCGATTTGGCTTATTTCGGCCAAATCTGTCTATTTTGGCTTCAAATTACACCAAATTGATGAAAACGTGCCAAAATGACTAAAACAGGAAGAAACGAGCGAAATCGGTCAGAAACGATCGTTTCACTAACGAAATTGCTCAAATCGACCGATTTGGCTTATTTTTTCCAAATCTGTCTATTTTGGATTCAAATTGCACCAAATTGATGAAAACGTGCCAAAATGACTAAAACAGGCAGAAACGAGCGAAATCGGTTAGAAACGATCGTTTCATCTCTGAATTTGCTCAAATCGACCGATTTGGCTTATTTCGACCAAATCTGTCTATTTCGGATTCAAATTGCACTAAATTGATGAAAACGTGCCAAAAAGCCTAAAACAGGAAAAAACGAGCGAAATCGGTCAGAAACGATCGCTTCATCCAGGAATTTGCTCAAATCGACCGATTTGGCTTATTTCGGCCAAATCTGTCTATTTTGGCTTCAAATTGCACCAAATTGATGAAAACGTGCCAAAATGACTAAAACAGGAAGAAACGAGCGAAATCGGTCAGAAACGATCGTTTCACTAACGAAATTGCTCAAATCGACCGATTTGGCTTATTTTGGCCAAATCTGTCTATTTTGGATTCAAATTGCACCAAATTGATGAAAACGTGCCAAAATGACTAAAACAGGCAGAAACGAGCGAAATCGGTTAGAAACGATCGTTTCATCCAGGAATTTGCTCAAATCGACCGATTTGGCTTATTTCGGCCAAATCTATCTATTTCGGGTTCAAATTGCACCAAATTGATGAAAACGTGCCAAAATGACTAAAACAGGAAGAAACGAGCGAAATCGGTCAGAAACGATCGTTTCATCCAGGAATTTGCTCAAATCGACCGATTTGGCTTATTTCGGCCAAATCTGTCTATTTTGGCTTCAAATTACACCAAATTGATGAAAACGTGCCAAAATGACTAAAACAGGCAGAAACGAGCGAAATCGGTGAGAAACGATCGTTTCATCCAGGAATTTGCTCAAATCGACCGATTTGGCTTATTTCGGCCAAATCTATCTATTTCGGGTTCAAATTGCACCAAATTGATGAAAACGTGCCAAAATGACTAAAACAGGAAGAAACGAGCGAAATCGGTCAGAAACGATCGTTTCACTAACGAAATTACTCAAATCGACCGATTTGGCTTATTTTGGCCAAATCTGTCTATTTTGGATTCAAATTGCACCAAATTGATGAAAACGTGCCAAAATGACTAAAACAGGCAGAAACGAGCGAAATCGGTTAGAAACGATCGTTTCATCTCTGAATTTGCTCAAATCGACCGATTTGGCTTATTGCGGCCAAATCTGTCTATTTCGGATTCAAATTGCACCAAATTGATGAAAACGTGCCAAAAAGCCTAAAACAGGAAAAAACGAGCGAAATCGGTCAGAAACGATCGCTGCATCCAGGAATTTGCTCAAATCGACCGATTTGGCTTATTTCGGCCAAATCTGTCTATTTTGGCTTCAAATTACACCAAATTGATGAAAACGTGCCAAAATGACTAAGACAGGCAGAAACGAGCGAAATCGGTCAGAATCGATCGTTTCACTAAGGAATTTGCTTAAATCGACCTATTTGGCTTATTTCGGCCAAATCTGTCTATTTCGGATTCAAATTGCACCAAATTGATGAAAACGTGCCAAAAAGCCTAAAACAGGAAAAAACGAGCGAAATCGGTCAGAAACGATCGTTTCATCTCTGAATTTGCTCAAATCGACCGATTTGGCTTATTTCGGCCAAATCTATCTATTTCGGATTCAAATTGCACCAAATTGATGAAAACGTGCCAAAAAGCCTAAAACAGGAAAAAACGAGCGAAATCGGTCAGAAACGATCGTTTCATCTCTGAATTTGCTCAAATCGACCGATTTGGCTTATTTCGGCCAAATCTGTCAATTTCGGATTCAAATTGCACCAAATTGATGAAAACGTGCCAAAATGACTAAAACAGGCAGAAACGAGCGAAATCGGTCAGAATCGATCGTTTCACTAAGGAATTTGCTTAAATCGACCTATTTGGCTTATTTCGGCCAAATCTGTCTATTTCGGATTCAAATTGCACCAAATTGATGAAAACGTGCCAGAAAGCCTAAAACAGGAAAAAACGAGCGAAATCGGTCAGAAACGATCGCTTCATCCAGGAATTTGCTCAAATCGACCGATTTGGCTTATTTCGGCCAAATCTGTCTATTTTGGCTTCAAATTATACCAAATTGATGAAAACGTGCCAAAATGACTAAAACAGGAAGAAACGAGCGAAATCGGTCAGAAACGATCGTTTCATCCAGGAATTTGCTCAAATCGACCGATTTGGCTTATTTCGGCCAAATCTGTCTATTTTGGCTTCAAATTACACCAAATTGATGAAAACGTGCCAAAATGACTAAAACAGGCAGAAACGAGCGAAATCGGTGAGAAACGATCGTTTCATCCAGGAATTTGCTCAAATCGACCGATTTGGCTTATTTCGGCCAAATCTATCTATTTCGGATTCAAATTGCACCAAATTGATGAAAACGTGCCAAAATGACTAAAACAGGAAGAAACGAGCGAAATCGGTCAGAAACGATCGTTTCACTAACGAAATTGCTCAAATCGACCGATTTGGCTTATTTTGGCCAAATCTGTCTATTTTGGATTCAAATTGCACCAAATTGATGAAAACGTGCCAAAATGACTAAAACAGGCAGAAACGAGCGAAATCGGTTAGAAACGATCGTTTCATCTCTGAATTTGCTCAAATCGACCGATTTGGCTTATTGCGGCCAAATCTGTCTATTTCGGATTCAAATTGCACCAAATTGATGAAAACGTGCCAAAAAGCCTAAAACAGGAAAAAACGAGCGAAATCGGTCAGAAACGATCGCTGCATCCAGGAATTTGCTCAAATCGACCGATTTGGCTTATTTCGGCCAAATCTGTCTATTTTGGCTTCAAATTACACCAAATTGATGAAAACGTGCCAAAATGACTAAGACAGGCAGAAACGAGCGAAATCGGTCAGAATCGATCGTTTCACTAAGGAATTTGCTTAAATCGACCTATTTGGCTTATTTCGGCCAAATCTGTCTATTTCGGATTCAAATTGCACCAAATTGATGAAAACGTGCCAAAAAGCCTAAAACAGGAAAAAACGAGCGAAATCGGTCAGAAACGATCGTTTCATCTCTGAATTTGCTCAAATCGACCGATTTGGCTTATTTCGGCCAAATCTGTCAATTTCGGATTCAAATTGCACCAAATTGATGAAAACGTGCCAAAATGACTAAAACAGGCAGAAACGAGCGAAGTCGGTCAGAATCGATCGTTTCACTAAGGAATTTGCTTAAATCGACCTATTTGGCTTATTTCGGCCAAATCTGTCTATTTCGGATTCAAATTGCACCAAATTGATGAAAACGTGCCAGAAAGCCTAAAACAGGAAAAAACGAGCGAAATCGGTCAGAAACGATCGCTTCATCCAGGAATTTGCTCAAATCGACCGATTTGGCTTATTTCGGCCAAATCTGTCTATTTTGGCTTCAAATTATACCAAATTGATGAAAACGTGCCAAAATGACTAAAACAGGAAGAAACGAGCGAAATCGGTCAGAAACGATCGTTTCACTAACGAAATTGCTCAAATCGACCGATTTGGCTTATTTTGGCCAAATCTGTCTATTTTGGATTCAAATTGCACCAAATTGATGAAAACGTGCCAAAATGACTAAAACAGGCAGAAACGAGCGAAATCGGTTAGAAACGATCGTTTCATCTCTGAATTTGCTCAAATCGACCGATTTGGCTTATTGCGGCCAAATCTGTCTATTTCGGATTCAAATTGCACCAAATTGATGAAAACGTGCCAAAAAGCCTAAAACAGGAAAAAACGAGCGAAATCGGTCAGAAACGATCGCTGCATCCAGGAATTTGCTCAAATCGACCGATTTGGCTTATTTCGGCCAAATCTGTCTATTTTGGCTTCAAATTACACCAAATTGATGAAAACGTGCCAAAATGACTAAGACAGGCAGAAACGAGCGAAATCGGTCAGAATCGATCGTTTCACTAAGGAATTTGCTTAAATCGACCTATTTGGCTTATTTCGGCCAAATCTGTCTATTTCGGATTCAAATTGCACCAAATTGATGAAAACGTGCCAAAAAGCCTAAAACAGGAAAAAACGAGCGAAATCGGTCAGAAACGATCGGTTCATCTCTGAATTTGCTCAAATCGACCGATTTGGCTTATTTCGGCCAAATCTGTCAATTTCGGATTCAAATTGCACCAAATTGATGAAAACGTGCCAAAATGACTAAAACAGGCAGAAACGAGCGAAATCGGTCAGAATCGATCGTTTCACTAAGGAATTTGCTTAAATCGACCTATTTGGCTTATTTCGGCCAAATCTGTCTATTTCGGATTCAAATTGCACCAAATTGATGAAAACGTGCCAGAAAGCCTAAAACAGGAAAAAACGAGCGAAATCGGTCAGAAACGATCGCTTCATCCAGGAATTTGCTCAAATCGACCGATTTGGCTTATTTCGGCCAAATCTGTCTATTTTGGCTTCAAATTATACCAAATTGATGAAAACGTGCCAAAATGACTAAAACAGGAAGAAACGAGCGAAATCGGTCAGAAACGATCGTTTCATCCAGGAATTTGCTCAAATCGACCGATTTGGCTTATTTCGGCCAAATCTATCTATTTCGGATTCAAATTGCACCAAATTGATGAAAACGTGCCAAAATGACTAAAACAGGAAGAAACGAGCGAAATCGGTCAGAAACGATCGTTTCACTAACGAAATTGCTCAAATCGACCGATTTGGCTTATTTTGGCCAAATCTGTCTATTTTGGATTCAAATTGCACCAAATTGATGAAAACGTGCCAAAATGACTAAAACAGGCAGAAACGAGCGAAATCGGTTAGAAACGATCGTTTCATCTCTGAATTTGCTCAAATCGACCGATTTGGCTTATTGCGGCCAAATCTGTCTATTTCGGATTCAAATTGCACCAAATTGATGAAAACGTGCCAAAAAGCCTAAAACAGGAAAAAACGAGCGAAATCGGTCAGAAACGATCGCTGCATCCAGGAATTTGCTCAAATCGACCGATTTGGCTTATTTCGGCCAAATCTGTCTATTTTGGCTTCAAATTACACCAAATTGATGAAAACGTGCCAAAATGACTAAGACAGGCAGAAACGAGCGAAATCGGTCAGAATCGATCGTTTCACTAAGGAATTTGCTTAAATCGACCTATTTGGCTTATTTCGGCCAAATCTGTCTATTTCGGATTCAAATTGCACCAAATTGATGAAAACGTGCCAAAAAGCCTAAAACAGGAAAAAACGAGCGAAATCGGTCAGAAACGATCGGTTCATCTCTGAATTTGCTCAAATCGACCGATTTGGCTTATTTCGGCCCAATCTATCTATTTCGGATTCAAATTGCACCAAATTGATGAAAACGTGCCAAAAAGCCTAAAACAGGAAAAAACGAGCGAAATCGGTCAGAAACGATCGTTTCATCTCTGAATTTGCTCAAATCGACCGATTTGGCTTATTTCGGCCAAATCTATCTATTTCGGATTCAAATTACACCAAATTGATGAAAACGTGCCAAAAAGCCTAAAACAAGAAAAAACGAGCGAAATCGGTCAGAAACGATCGTTTCATCTCTGAATTTGCTCAAATCGACCGATTTGGCTTATTTCGGCCAAATCTATCTATTTCGGATTCAAATTGCACCAAATTGATGAAAACGTGCCAAAAAGCCTAAAACAGGAAAAAACGAGCGAAATCGGTCAGAAGCGATAGTTTCATTCAGGAATTTGCTCAAATCGACCTATTTGGCTTATTTCGGCCAAATCTGTCTTTTTCGGATTCAAATTGCACCAAATTGATGAAAACGTGCCAAAATGACTAAAACTGGAAGAAACGAGCGAAATCTGTCAGAAACGATCGTTTCACTAACGAAATTGCTCAAATCGACCGATTTGGCTTATTTCGGCCAACTCAGTGGCCGTTTTCGACGTGACTAACACGCGTATCCTCTCTACGAGGTGGCTCAAAAAATGCCTGCAACAATATGAAAAAATAAAATCCTTTCATCGTTTGGAAAATTATGGAATTTAATTAGTTTCTTTATTTCTGTACTAAACTGAAAATGTTTTTTCCATCACATACGCTATTAATTCAACATTCGAATTGTTCATTGATGATAAGAGGTAATTTTTGACAAGTAAATAAACAATTCTCAGGTTAAAGTTAATGTTGGGAAATAATCAAGTTGGTCGTATTAACTTGACTATACACACGCGACAAAAGACCAACAAAAGCATGTTTTTATCGACGGCAGGAACATTTTATTTGATGGTAAATTGACATGATTGGCTGAAAATATAACGTTTCTCGGGATAATTGCAATTGTCAATGTAATATTGCTGTCATTGGTTGAATTTCAAATGTTCTTGAAATTTTATTGGTTGTGCGCATAAAGCGGAAATAATTTAGTAATACTATCCAATTGGACATTTACAGAAAATTCTGCAATTGATAGTTTTATAATTAATAGTTCTCTAATACAAAGTGTTACGCACGATAAACTGCTCTGTGTCTTTGATTCTCCAAAAATCTTAGGTGACTACCTCTTTAAACCTTAGGTTGCAGGAATCGCATCGTTAGCAACTTTTACTATCGGTTTCTCTATTTTGAGAATATGTTTCTATTTTGAATCATAACTGACGAATAAATCGTTCATACCAGACTAAATAATTTTGTACCAAAATATTAATTAAACCTTATTCTTTTTACATAAATGATTTATAACAATTACTATAAATATAAAAGGATAATAATAATCACTAAGTATCTATTATATAATATATCATTAAGTTATAATAAAACTTTATTGGAGAATTTTGACTAGAGACAAAGTTTGTAATACATAATTTATCTATATTCAAGAAACAAGCAATCTCATAAACAATAAGTTAATATTGCAAGATAACTTTTTAAGAGAATTGTTAGTGGTACCAAAGAGGCGGTGTAATACAAAGATAAACTACTTAGGCAGAACCTTGCTTGGGTTTAATGACTTCGTCACGTGTTATGTGATTCGTCCCTTGCGAGATTTACTAACCTACTACTATTTGTAAGGGTCCTATTGATACGATGAATGCACAAATATCCGGTTTAAAAGCCACACGTTTTTAACTATTCAAAAACCTTTCCTAAAAATTTAAATGGCAATCGACGACAGGTTGCTACGGTTTCGTAGGGCCCGTAAATCAAACCTTTACTAACATTTTACTAGAAGGGTGGTAATTTTGGGGCATATTTTTATTGCCTTGTTCTAGTACCCCTGACGGAGACATTCAATAATCGTGGGTTTAGATTTAATGCTTTTGTAAATTTTTTATGACCATTAGATTACAAATTCGTGTCAAATTTATGACAATGCTATTTCAATATGTCAGGCATTGCCAATTAAATCCAAATTCTGCTCTAGACCGTCTTCCTGTTAGGATATTCGGGCATATTCTGGTTATCAGCCTTTACTGCAAAAAAAAATTACACTAAAACACTTAAGGCTAAAAGAGGACTTTCTAAGATCTAATAACATCAAAAAAGAACAACTTTTAATTTAAATAAGAGAATAGTTGTGGAAACACCTGCAATTTTTCAACCGATATATCCCTAATTAGAGTGCGGTAACTACATAGTAAGTAGAAGAGAGTAGAGTAGAAAAAAATTAAAATAACCAAAAAAAAATATCTTCCAGAATAAAAACATAATTAGAAAATTACTATACGTAGAAGTCATATTTTTTATAGTGTTACAAAGCATTATTTAAGATACATACATATCTATATTAAATTTAGGTAAAGTAATGGAGGATAGGGGTGGCGGGGAATATATTTAGATACATGTGTTGTTTAAGGGTTTTCCGAACAACTTTAGGTTTTAAGGGGTGAGTTTGGAATTTTACACCCGATCGTACAAAAACTCTTTTTTAAGTTTATATTATCGTTCTCATATTTAATAAGCGATATCTTGTAGGAATTGTGGACATGTTCCTGGCAAAGAGCCTTTCTAGGGTTAAATTTTATATTAGATTGAAGGGAAAAATTAGAAATTTAACTTTCAAATTTAAAAATTTTTCTTTCTAGCAAAATATTTACCTCAATCTAAACAACAAAAGAGGAAAATTATTTAAATAAAAGGAAAGATCCTTGAAGGTATCTAGACCCTTCAATTAAACCTTTCTAAAACTCTTTTCCTAATCATTTCCTTTTTTCTGCTGATTTGCGATTTAGAAGTGTTTTTAAGATACACTAATCACATATGACATTTTATATAATGGAAGCTACATTAACTGAATTAAAAATATACTAAAGGGGTTCTTAACGATATGAGGAAGATAAATATGAATGTGTTTATTTGACTTATTTAGATTCATTCGTCTGGTATTTAAAGGTAAAGGAAAAAATATTAAAAAGTGAAAAATTATTGTAACCAAAACGCGAGTTACTCAAAAGCGAACACGGAAAATGCAATTTTATTTTAGCCGCCTATATAAAAATTCTCGTGGTTCTTGAAATATTTTTAATAACTACCTACTGAACATAACAGGTATATGTATGTATATACCGGGAAAACAACGCAATTAAAAATATAGCAACGTTTCATAATATATTATTTATATAAAAATAAATATTAAACTCTAAATTAAGTGGACTAGATAATTGTATACGTATGAAAAACACATACATATAAATAATTAAAAGATTTACATTATACAAATATGTAGGTGTTCATGACGTGGCTTGTACAAAAACGAAACATAAGTCCACGTCTTATCACGGATTCTGCCAGCCTCCTCAACATTTCCACTTCTTCCGTTTCTTCCTTAATTTTGTTGGTTATTCTCGGAATTTCCTGCTCCAGAAATTTTATTCTGATATTAACTTCTTCCTGTTTTGCTTTGCGAACGTCCCGAGATCGTTTAGCAGATTCTTTAGGCTTTGCTCTTTTTGCAAGATATTCTGGATCCCGGGTCCTATTATTATGGTGTTGAGCTCGACGCATATTCTCATTCGTATCGTTATTGGAGATCGACTTCACCTGCTCGATTCTCTTGAGCCGAAATTCCTTGTACCATAGGTGGTTTCATTAAAACTTTGGTACCTGGATTGGTTAAAAAGGAGGCAGAAGTCCACGCCTCACCAAGGATTCTGCCAACCTCCTCAACCTTTCCACTTCTTCCGTTTCTTCCTTAATTTTGTTGGTTATTCTCGGAATTTCCTGCTCCAGAAATTTTATTCTGATATTAACTTCTTCCTGTTTTGCTTTGCGAACGTCCCGAGATCGTTTAGCAGATTCTTTATGATTTGCTCTTTTTGCAAGATATTCTGGATCCCGGGTCCTATTATTATGGTGTTGAGCTCGACGCATATTCTCATTCGTATCGTTATTGGAGATCGACTTCACCTGCTCGATTCTCTTGAGCCGAAATTCCTTGTACCATAGGTGGTTTCATTAAAACTTTGGTACCTGGATTGGTTAAAAAGGAGGCGGAAGTCCACGCCTCACCAAGGATTCTGCCAGCCTCCTCAACCTTTCCACTTCTTCCGTTTCTTCCTTAATTTTGTTGGTTATTCTCGGAATTTCCTGCTCCAGAAATTTTATTCTGATATTAACTTCTTCCTGTTTTGCTTTGCGAACGTCCCGAGATCGTTTAGCAGATTCTTTATGATTTGCTCTTTTTGCAAGATATTCTGGAACCCGGGTCCTATTATTATGGTGTTGAGCTCGACGCATATTCTCATTCGTATCGTTATTGGAGATCTACTTCACCTGCTCGATCCACTTGAGCCGAAATTCCTTGTACCATAGGTGGTTTCATTAAAACTTTGGTACCTGGATTGGTTAAAAAGGAGGCGGAAGTCCACGCCTCACCAAGGATTCTGCCAGCCTCCTCAACCTTTTCACTTCTTCCGTTTCTTCCTTAATTTTGTTGGTTATTCTCGGAATTTCCTGCTCCAGAAATTTTATTCTGATATTAACTTCTTCCTGTTTTGCTTTGCGAACGTCCCGAGATCGTTTAGCAGATTCATTATTCTTTGCTCTTTTTGCAAGATATTCTGGATCCCGGGTCCTATTATTATGGTGTTGAGCTCGACGCATATTCTCATTCGTATCGTTATTGGAGATCGACTTCACCTGTTCGATCCACTTGAGCCGAAATTCCTCGTACCTTCGTTGCAAATTTTTCAAGTGCTTTTTGGCCAGCTCATCGTCATCTAATCCATCGTAGAACAACATAGTTGGATCCACTGGTAATGTTGATCATTGATTGATTGATGTTATGAGCGATGGTCTTAAATGGTCTCGTTGATATATTTGAGGATGGTGTAGGGGATAATGAAGAATGCAGATTTGGCTGGAGTGCTGGAGATATACTGCTTTCACTGGTCGCAGAAGCTGAGCTTGGATACAACTCCAGATCCGATTCAGGAGTTCTATTTCTTATTGAAAGGTCAATTGGCTCTTCCAGAGTGGAGAGTCGGGAAAATGGACGGAACGGCACAAATGACATCTTCTGAAGTGCTGAAAATGAAAAATTTCTCATAAATATTACCATGTTTTTGAAGGAATTCACTTGGTCCGACAGTTTAGATTTAGATAGATTTAAATTCATTCAGGATCGATCTAGTATGATTACGGCGACTTATTCATGCGCTAGAAATAACTTCAACGTCTGTTAAATATATAGTTGCAATATACAGTTACAATTGCATGTTTTTAGCTGACTGAATAAACACCACATTATTCATGCCGATGTTAGTGAAGAAATTGCTTTGCTGCTCTTTTTAAATGGACTGATGGAAAGTTCCTAAATCCAGTTTTTCTCAGGATATTTCTTGGACCTTCCTCAGGGAGCTACTCAGCTATATTTCAGAACCGTTAGTTGGAAGAGATTAAAAGAAAATCGAATACGGGGAATTGATATAAAACATTTTCGAAATTTTCAATTATGTGCCTGTTACAGGAATTAACTGAAAATAAAAATATGAAAACATTGCTTCTACTTCCTATAAACTTTACATGATACCACATTTCAACTTGAGCAGCTCTACATGAACTTAATAGGCAGGCATTATTTAATTAACTACACCTTTATCATCGGTTTATTAACTTTTTGTTTACCCCTTTATAACTAACTTGCCAGACTAAAAAAACGAATCTTGTATAAAACGTGAAACATTCTCTATGCTCTTGTTATAAAAAAACTAATTATAAAAATTATGTAATTATTTTTCCTAGGTGTAATATATCAATAGAAACAAAAAAGGATTTGAAAAAAACTGGGCTTAACAATTAACAAAAGTAAAACTTTTTCAGTAATATACAAAATCAAGAAAATTCGATTGTTCAATTTTAACTTTTGTTTTGCATTTTCTCTTTATGCTACTTTCCTAATTTTGCATGAAAAATTAGATAAAAAAACATAAAGTCAAACATTTTAAATTAAATATTAAGCTAATAAGTAAGTAACAAAAGCTTTATGACTTACTTATTCCACATAAGTAGAAAATAAAATTGAGCATAAATATCCACAAAGAAAAGTAGATTGTTCAACTATAGATAGAGTGGCAATTTATTGAAAGTTATTTGAGTTGTTTCGAGCACCTATAGAAAGTGATTTTACACGTCCTCTTATTTCATATGTTGACTTTGAGCCATATTTCAAAACCAAATCTAATTTTTGGCTTCACTTCTTCAATTATCTGCTTTATTTTGTGGTTATTTTGTGCACTTCTTTATCTGTATTATGGTATAGTAGATTTGCTTTCAAAAGTTTCTTTTGTAATTTTATTAGTTATTTCATATTCATTGTACCTATTTCTGAATTAGAAACCGGAAAATGGCCCTTCCTGTCTTGGAAATAGGTTAGTTCAGGTTAGTGCGGGGTTTGTATAGTGTTTAAACTTATTTAAATGTAAAGTCGCTTATTTTCTTATTATAAGTAATATTTCCTTTTGTTTTTAATTTTGTTAACTATATCTTTGTCATAATGTCATATATCATTTGAAACACTCTACAATAGAGACATTTTTAAGACAGTTTCAGTTAGCGTCGCATTGGAGATAATTTTGTTTAAAATGGAAGAATAACTTGGAACCAAAGTATTTTAATATATTAATTTGTCTACATAATATTTTGCAATATTAATTTTTAATTAATTTTTGTTTTGCTTTGTCAATATGCATATTAAGAATATTTTATAAAATATTTTCCAAAGTGGAAAGTATTTAATACTAAAAAAAATGAACTTAATTTTATCAACTCAATGGTTTCATATAAAAATCTAAGAAAGTCAACATTTCAAAAACGATGAGTCTTTGTATAAGGATAAATATGATTATATAGAATCAAAATAATCTCATCTATCTTCTATTAAAAACTTTCTATCGCTCTACCTAACATTATATATATTTATATAAAATAGAATATATTATACTCAACTTACATTTAATTACAAAGAGTAAGACGTTCACACACTCGTACGATTGATAACCAGTTGTATCTTAAAGGCAAAAAGTTAAGAACTCGAAAAACGATGTTTTTCAACTGAGACAGCAACTACCTGTTAGGGGATGCTCAAATTCTTCCCCCACTTACGGAAAGTAGGAGGTACTCTTATGGTGAAAGTTTCATCCAATAGCAAAAGACCTTTGGGTGGAGGCACCGAACGGGGTTGTAAGCTATTTTGACGCAAGATACGGAATTGGGTCGACCATCATAAAATGGCCAGTAATTACGATTCACAAACATTGCAATCTGTGTATGTGTAAAATATTATGATGAACGTACCTTTAATTAAAGAGAGTAGGATAACCCTGCACCATCATAATCTATAACGAATTGAACTTTCATTTTATATACTTCGAAATTAGAGAACTTACTCTTTTTAACTAGATCTGCAACCCTTTATTAGGGGTTGATGAAATGTTTCCACCAGTCAAGGAAGATAGGAGGTACTTTTATGGCGAAAGTCTAATCTAATAGCAAATGGAGTCTGAGATGAATTGAGTAGTGTTGCAAACTATTTTGAAGAAAGAGATGGACCTTGAGATGAAATAACAAATCGTTTAAACCCTTTATCATTCCTAAACATTGGGCCTTGAAACACCCGCCATATTATAGGGGTACCTGTATACTGTGAAAATCGCAAATCAATGTGAATTTGACAAAAATACGTAAAAAACCTCATTCTTGGTTAATTCACTTGCTATTGTAATAAAAAAACCCTTAAAGTATTTACATCCACAATGAATGCCTTACCAAGCAGTCACGCCTCCCCAATTTTCATTTCTTTGTTTTAACAAACAATGACTTAGTAACTATAACAGGTGGAAAAGTGAAAAGCCAAGATAATGTCTGACTTCTTAAGTTATACCAAATATCCAAAATATCAATATTATTGTGAATTTGGGGAAGTCAAGGTAAATAAAACCTAAAATACAAAAAGAGTTACAGGGTGTAACCGCTTTCCGTCGTCACCCAGTTTATGTATATGTTATTACTTGCTTTTATGTTACAGGGTAAAAAAATGCCTAAAACCATCTTAAGTATATCGCTTGGATGGCAATCCATAACTTTCTTTTGTCAGTTTGTGGTCAATAGTAAAACGTTGAGGAAAAGTAGTATCGGACGTTAAAAACCTTACAGCTGTTAACTTTGGCACCTACGTTGCCTTGTTGCTTTTTCTTAATTTTTTTTTTTAATTTTTTTTCTATATGCACTTTGTTCTGCTATTAGATAGAAAGGAAGGAGTTTTTTTTTTCAAAAATGTATCAACTTCTATATTGTATCTAAATAATGAGGAAATTAATAATTATGATATATGTAGGTCAAGATAGGTGACATAAAAAATATTTGTAGGTAAATACGTACGCCTATTACTGTGAATCAAAGTTGTCGTTGAATGGTAAAAGGTCAAATAAAACCAATTCAATCAAATTTTCTTAGCGTCTTTTGTCAGCAGTGATTTTTTACTTTTCCTGCTACTTTTACTATATACAGTTTCTTCAATTTCAGGAATATCCTAAGATTCCATTTTAGCATAAAGTTTTAAGCGCTCAAAAATAATAGCAACTGCCTTACTTACAAGTACATGTTTTGTTGCTTGCAATTCGTAAGTTTTTGTGTGATTTGTTGTGATGACTAATTTTTCCATTATTTAGACATTGTTAAGGACTTTTAGGTTATTGTTTCTTGGCGTAGTTTGCTTAGTTAATTTGTTTTGTATTTTTATCCCTTAAGTTACGCCCATGGGCATCGATACGTATTTGAAGGATTCCATCTGGGCGCCAGACCATCGTACCCATCAGGCCATATCGAAGGGCTCTTTATGGCTGGGAAATACGCTACTAGTCAAAGGAAGCTTTCTAAATTGGACCTTTGCCGCGATCCGCAATTCGGCAGATCGCAATACTTCAATGAAAGCGACTTGTATAGGTATTTGCCAGATGGCGGCGATTTTATGACCTTAGGCGCGACCATTGCCCGCAATGGCGTCTGGTATTGGTGCGCCCCTGGGTGGAGTTCCTCGGGTTTAGTACTTAAGGGATGATTGCAGTAATTTTGCTCTCTTTGACCAGTGCTCGCTCTAGACATGTGATCGTAAACGTAACTCGTAATCTTCCCAACTAAGCAAACTCCCACTTCATACTTAGACCAATACTTTACCATTATTTATATAAGTGAAATTTAATACAGTCCACTTTCGTAAACCAAATTGTTGTTTTCGTGGTTTTCGTTTATCGAAGGAACCTCAACAGACATAGTATATAGTATTGGCCGACAGTGTTCAGTTGCTAAGTAAGTTTATTTTCACCGATTTCAGTGAAGAGGAGAAAAAAGGTACCTCAAAAATATGTTGTTAATAAATACGATTAAATTAAATTTTTTTAAAATAGTTCATTTTTAAAGTTATGCAATATGTGAAATCATAAAAAAATATAAAATTATATATTAAGAACATATTAACATTTATTTATATATGTACAGTATTTTCTAGCGACAATATGCACCTTCTTTTACTTTTTTATTTGAAGACTTAGAAAAATGTTTCAAACATAGTAATTGTGTAGAATTTTCTAAGAATTTAGTGGTATCAAACGAAGAGAATTGAATTTCACCTTTTCGAGGCAAGACCAAAACTTACATTATCTTAAATGGGATACTCTCTATGTATATTATTATTTATGTAGTCCATCCTCTTTATGCTGGTTAATCAACCAAAAGAATCGAAAAAGATCAACAAAATCATAAATTACTCTTTGAATAGCTTGTAGAAAAATTGAATATTGGCGATAAATATTGGAGGTGCAAATTGTGCAGTTGTCAGCTTTTGTTCAATGTTTCAACACCGACGAAGATTTCTATAGGAAATGAACTTCTTTAAGAAGAGATTTACTGAGAATATTAATTAGGGTTGTCAGACAATAAGGGGATTAATATTCCGTTGGCAATCCTTTTGGTTAAAATCTCGTCAATGGATGGGGTGCTTAAAGTCCGTTTAAATCAATCAATTATTTATTTGCTTACATTCTGACGATTGATTTAATATTGAAAAAAAAATTTTAAAAATGGATGGCTTATTTAAAAAAACATTAAATAACCTCAAATTCTCTAAAACCTACTATGTTTTTTAATTTAAAGAAAAAATTTATAAATGGGAATACGAATCCTAAACGTTCTACATTTAATAAATTTCCAAAATGACCGGTAAATTACTATTGATAAAGAAGAAATTAATATCACTGTTAACCCTCCAATAGGAGCGTGGACTACCATTGTAGTCCAAACATTTTCTTATGGCAGGAATTTGAAAATTAATTTATATTCGGGATAAATGCTTCTATTTAGTATGAAATTAGATGGGAGCAGGTGCGTTTGCAAGATTGAGAGACTGCAAAAGACGTTTGGACTACATTTGTAATTCACACGCCTTATCACATAACATTTTTGCAGTGTGTTCAGTTTATATTTTAACAACAATACATATTTTCGGTATGTTCTTTGAATTATATACTACATAAATTTGTTTTCTTATAATCGTATTGTTGATTATGACAGATTTTGAAATGTCTGAATTTAAAAAAGCACGTTTGGAAACCAATAGAGATTCTGCTGTTTAGATGAGATGGTACGAAGAGGCTTCAAGTGGAGAAGAAAGTCCTCCGATGACAACGAAGATGAATCAGAGGACGATTTTCTGGAAAATAGCGACCATGAATCAGGATCTGAGCAAGAAGTTTCTTCAGGTGCAGATGAAAATTCTTCTGATTCAGATAACTCTGGTGAGGAAAAATATAAGAAGACTAATTTCTATATTGGAAAGGATAAAAACCACTACGTGAAAAAAAGAGAGGACTAACCTGCTAGTACGAATTCGCGCCCACAACATCATAAAACATTTTTCTGAACCAAAAAATAATGCTCTCAATGCAGTGTCGGAAATTAACTGTATAAAATTGTTTCTAACTGACAATATTATTCAAATGATAACTATGCCTGCAAATATATACATAGAAAAAAATTAGAAACAACTTTCAAAGAGACAGAGATGCAAGGTTAACAGATCAGAATTAGTGCCCTAATTGGAATTTTGTTTTTGATTAGGGCATTGAGAAGCTCTAGAAAAAATGCTCGTAAAATATGGAACAACTCGAAAGGAAACAGTATGGAAACGTGTTACCTTGCAATGAGCCTAAAACGGTTTCGTTTTCTTATGAGGTGTATGCGGTTTGATGATATTACAACAAGAAACTATAGAAGAGAAATTGACAAATTTGCTCCTATAAGGGAAGTGTTCGAAACTTTTGGGGCTAATTTTCAAAAGAACTTTATATCAAGTGAATTCCTTACAACTGATGAACAGTTTCAGTTACAATTGATGAACAGACAGAACAGCTTTTAGAGGTCGCTGTAGTTTTAAGCAATATATACCAAGCAAACCGGCAAAATATGGGATCAAGATGTTTGTGTTGGTAGATGCGAAAACCCAGTATACTTTTAACCTCGAGCCTTATGTGGGATGTCAACCGGAGGGCCCATATAAACAAAATAACTCCATAGAAAATATTGTTCTTCGATTGGTGTACCCTGTAGAAAGAACAAATCGTAATATAACTGCCGATAATTGGTTTAGCAGTGTATCACTGGTAAAAAAGTTGTTGACTGAAAAGAGACTAACCTACGTTGGAACTATGCGAAAAAACAAACGCGAAATACCCGTTGAATTTTTGCCAAAAAAAGGACGAGAAAACTTCACTATTTGGATTTCAAGAAGATCTTACTATGGTATCATACTGTCCCAAAAAAAATAAATCTGTAATTCTGATTAACACAATGCATCATAACAATTCAATCGACCCAGAAAGCTATAACAAGAAGTTACCAGAAATAATAACCTGCTACAACAGAACGAAAATAGGTGTCGATTTAATAGATCAGATGTGTGGGACATATAATGCGGCAATAACAACGAATAGATGGCCAATGGTCATATTTTATGACTTACTAAATATATCTAATATAAACGTTTCATATGCGTATAAAGTCAATCACCCTCAAGATAAAGTTTGACGGTCAGATTTTATTAAAAATTTTGCATGGGAGCTAATAAAACCCCAAATTGAATATAGATCAACTATAAATACACTACCAAGGGAAACTAGACGCCGAGCAAGAATTCTAGTTGGACTAGATGAAACCTCATCTTCTCCTCCACTACCAGATTTGACGGGAAATCGCGTGCGTCGTTGCTATTTATGTCCAAGAAATGTCAATAAAATGACCAGAAGGTTTTGTCAAAAAAGTATCAAGTTTGCCTGCAAAGTACACATGAGAGATATGTGCACTGCATGTTTGTCAGACTAATTATTTACATGTTTGCTATTATCGGTTTCCTTTAGTTTATGTTATTTTGTTGTATTTACCTCAATTCATCTAACTTTGTTCATTGATTAACACAGAAATTGAAACTGTTCACTTTATTTTGTTATATTATGCTGTGTTATCCTCATTTATGAGATATCCCTCTCAATAAAGATTTAAGAAACATATTTGAAGTTTCTTTTTCCTTTGCAAAGAACTCACTTAATAAATACCTGAAAAAGTGGTTTATGCAATGGCAATAACGTAAGTAACATGGAAATGAATCATTCTTTTACCAAATTTCAAAATGTTTTATAAAAAAAATAAAAACAGATGGACTACCTTTGTAGTTCACGCGACTAACTACCGCAGTAAAATTCACGCGCCTACCAGAGGGTTAAACTTCAGTCACTAACAGTAGCATCCATTTTAGAGTGAACACACTGATTGATTAATAAAATTTTAACGCATTTAAATGTTATTTTAAAAACGTTAATATCGAACGCAGATGATTAAACATGGGACAAACATCCGCACATAAAATTGGAAAAGAATCCTTTGTGAATGTTTATCCCATCGACTTTTCCGCGCACTAAAATTGAGGTGTACGTAGGTTTACTTCATTTGATTTTACCAAAAAAATAGTATTGATCTAAAGGAATCAGTTAAAATTCTGAATAAAAATTTAAAATGGATCAATTTTCTACATAATTATTTGGAGCGAGAGAGAAAACCAACGGGGTAAACGTACTAAGTATCTGCAGCGGGATTAATAATTAACTGTCGCGTTTGTTGAAACGCATTTGAAACGGTGAGATTTATTATTAGATAAAAACAAATGTTGTAGCTATTGCCAATAGGCAATAGCTACAACATTTGTTTAAACGATTGCTCAGAAAATTTGATTATAATCCTCATTCATGCAAAACTCCGAATATTTACCCCCGACGACCTTATAGAGTAGTTGTTTCAATTTTAGCTACACAAGGTATTTCATTATAGTTGGTCAAAAATCAGGAGATTAATTTTTTTGTTAATATTATTAAACTCCCCTTCCGGTTGAGTTTATGATATAGCAATCTAGTCAAATTACACTAATAAGCTATTTGTTTTTAACTTTTAAATTAGGCAGTTCCATTTGAAATAAGGAAGTTTATTTCACGTGCGGGGTATGGATCATGCGAGGAAGGACGATATGGCCATTTTTAAGTTCCGCTCCTAAAATGAAGGGGAGCCTCTGTTTGAACTTTTTTTCTAATGTTAAAAGTAAATAAATTAGATATAGATAAATTGTCAGTGAGACAGTGTCTTCATACATTCTTTCGCCAAAAATTATAAAATATAATAGGAAAGAAGTACAATGGATATTTTTGTCGGTTTTGAAATATTTTCGAAAACTCCACAATTTATATAAAGATCCCTTACCTTGAATATTTACACTCCATATAAATCTTACAGTTGTTTATAGGGTGATTTATGGTTTAAAGTATTTTATGGTAGTATTCTATGGTAAGTTGGTTTATGAAGGTTCTAAAATTAAAAATCTAATTAATTTTTGCACTTTTCCAAATATTAGTAACACTTCAAAATTCTACATGTTCTAATTGAATTTATTGATTTTCAAAAGTGAAGCTCAGTGCATAGGATAGGAAGTTTGTAGCTTATTCAGCTAAGAAGATTATTAATAAAACACTCTAAATTTAGATTAATCAGTAGATCAATTTCAGTTAAAAAAAAAACGGTTAATTCAGTTTAAACAGATCATCTAGAATTATGTAAATTTCCAAATCAAGTCAAATCAGGTTTGTCAAAAATCCGATAAACCTTTGGGAAATATTCACTGGTTCTAAAGCATTTTTCACCAAAAACGATGGCTCTGAGTGACATGACTAAGGTACATTTTTTCTAAGCAGAAACAATACACTATTATCTTTTTCATTTAAAAGTGGATTTTTGGTACGGACAAAAAAGTACAAATGAATTAAAAAAGTATATATCATGAACCGAATGTGGCGCCCTATATGATCAACGTAAAAATCGTTGGCAGATATGAATCCTTTTCCTGAAAGCCTCCAGGTATTTAATTTTATGAGTTTTAATGGTTTGGTATAAGAATTATAATTAAAAATTGATTTTTAAGTTTTTTACTTTACAATTCTGTAGCTTTGTAATTACTAACTTTTGCGCTCCTGTGGTAGAGCATTGTAAAGCTTATTACTCTATAAGTCGAAACTCTATTCACATAAAAATAAACTTATGAAGTTAAAGCTCATCTAACACAACAAAAAGAGCATAAAAACCAAGAAACACGTGCTAAAGGATTATATGAAAATCTCCCATGCTTTCTTCTACATAATGCTGGGCAAATTCGATGTTAATACTGCAATCTTAGAATACATTGTACCGTTAGCATGAAAAATGTATCTACCTGTGGTACTAATTTATTGCCTAAGAGACTGTGGTGCACGTAATTTAGGTCAGGTGCTAATTGTGAGTACCTGTTTTACTTTCTTAATAATTAGTTTATTTATAGGTGTATTATAATCTGGTTGTTGTCATAGGTAGGTCTGGCAAACCACCAATTATTATTATTTTTTAGAGTATTTGTGAATAGTTACTTTTTGTCAAATTAGTTTATTTAAGTAGTTGTCAAGATTAAATAAAACAGTTCTTTACTACATTCACGATCATCAACATCTTTTAATCACACAAGGACATATATATATATATATATATATATATACATATATCTTTTATTAGCAGTCACGTGTACAGTGACCAGCACATTTTCGTTACCAATTATATTAGACTGGCCAAAACGACTTAATACTACGTCCGATATTCCGCAAGGACCACACAAAACCCTTCCTATTATCACAGTGGCAGATGTTTTCGTCAATCTATATAGGTCAAAAGCTGTATTTACAATAGGGATTAGATTTTGCTAAAATAGGTACATGTACAGTTATAGCTGTGTCACAGACATTCATCAAAACTAAATACAAAGGGCTAGTTTTATGGCATTTTACGTCAAAAACCCTTCATAATGCGTATATTTGTAAAGGCTGAAGATGAGACGTGACAAGTAGGTAAAGAGTTTGAAATGGAATGAAGATTTGAAAATGGTCAAGAATAGAGACCTCCGGTGGTCAGCAGCTTTTCTATGAATTGTATTATGTGCCTTTGATAACTCTATCCATCATTGAACAATTATATGATGTAATGCTCAATTAAATCCTACTTATTCAATTAATTTATTAGTATTTAGAAATTGCTTGTTTGAGCCACACAGTCTAACGAACTATTTTGTACCGTTACAGTTATAAGTACCAGTTTTTATGTTATAAACCTTTTTTTAAGCTGGCGAGGAGGTAAAAAGAGAATTTATCTAAAGACTGTTTTTTTGAGATGGCAAATTTGCGAAATATTAGAACTCGTAAAAATCCTTTTTCTTACAAAAGACTACAATTCGCAATGCAACCCTTAGTTTCAAAGGGTATCGCTGCAATAAACTCTCTTTGAAACATATTTTTTGCAGTTATTTTGGCCGTAAAGGAGGTAACGGTACTATCACTGAAAATTTGGAAGTGAGCCTTGAAAGTGATAGCCCGTAAAGTCATTTATCTGGAATGATTTTTTAAGATTATATAGGGTCTTTGTAAATTACGGTGCCAAACTGAAATGTCTGATAAATCATCGAAAAATAAGTTCAGATTGATTAGTAAATTAGCGTCCACAAATCCGCAATTTTTGAGCATCAGGGTGTTAAAATTTTATAAAAAAATCGGAAGTATAAAAAATTCTCCAAAATCACTTATTAAGTTTTTATGAAAATGTAGAAGTGTTATCTGCTATCATTGACGGTTCGTTTCCTGTGCTAATTTTATTTTTAGTCTCATCAGTGAGATTTCATTTTAGTTTCAACATTACCAACTTTGATATTTTAAAGAAAAAAATTGTCTGACACTACTTATTCTCAGAACAAAATTTCCTTTGTTATCAAAAATTATATTACAAACTCAGACAACGTAAGCCAAATTTATTAGTTTGCAAAATATGTGTATTACCCTTACAGAGGGTTCTTCGACATTCAAATGATTAAGTAACAAGTAGTAGTTTTTGTGGTTTTTGAACTAAATGGGAAGTTGGTATGTAAATTGTCTGCTTGTAAATCGTTAAAAACAAGATAGTATAATTGATGTTTGTGAAATATCTAATGAATGATTTTATATCAAATTCTAGTTATTAAAATCGTTTTTTCTCAAATTACACTGGAAGCCGTAAAATGCTTCAGTTGGGGAATTTCCCCCAAAATTGTGATAAAAATCCTCAGTTGAAAGTCAATTTGAATTCGCTAATAAAATGTAATATGAAACCGAAAACATCCTACTCTACATCCAGATGTTCTCTTCGAAACGTCCTGATTTGCGGAAGCGCAAGGGTGACTTGCCCTTAATTTCTTCCTATTTGTTGGATATGATGGAAAAATGGGGTCAGATCATTGTTTCGCTTGTCAGGTGCATGAGTCACAATAAGTAATACCGTTCGAGGGTGGGAAAGAGTTGATACAAATTCGTTCATTTTACGACTAGAAGCACATATTTGAGGGGCGGTCAGTACCGTTCCCGTTTAAATGATGGTAGATTGTGGAATTTGATAGATCAAAATTCACAAATTGCACTTCATTGTCAATTTATGCGATTTTCTGTAAATCTACGGTAGCTTGAGAAACAAAGCAATTATCAGAAGAAATTTATAGTTAGTTTTAGTCCTTCAAAGGCCAAATTTCAGCTAGTTTTCACAGAAACTAAGAAATTCACCAATACCTAGACTCTATTTCAAAGTTTCTATGGGGCTCAGTCTATAGTTAAAATTGGCAGGACATTAACAATTTACTCCTAAGGGCCAAAGTATTTTAATCTAACTTTGTAGCTTTTTGCTAACTTTGTAGGTCGGATAATTTAAATAAAAACATAGGAACGGGTCAACCACATGTCTGTTTATATTTCGAGTTACATTTAGTGGAACAGCAGTAACTTGGTTTTTAGAGCCAATTTATAAATTGTAAACTTATTGGGCAGTAAATTTCTATGTTGAAATAAAGTTCATATATAGTATATGATATCTATGGCGATTATCATTTTGATTCAACAACTCATTTTCACCAAATACCACACCATCAATGCACATCATAAGTTAATGTTAACAAATTAATAATTTAATCTTCAAAAAGCTATAAGTCCATAGCTTTAATACTGCGCCATAATGTCTTTTGGAACTTTCTTGGCTTAAACCGTAGTTAAATATCCAATACTGTTGTTTGTGTTCCTGGTAATTCACAAAATTCTTGATGTAAGTCATGATTTTTTGTCCTCTGTTATTATAAAAACCGATAATTATTTAAAAAATGGTACCTACTAAAATAGGTTGCTAAATATCTATTTATCGATTTTTTACATATTTATTCGTATTCTTAATTTGTGTTCAGTCTATTCGTCTAGATGAGTTGTTTTGCCACAGCTTTTTTTCCTATAACTTAATTTTGTTTTTTACTCATACTACAAAATGTACAGATTAAGTAAACTGGTATTAAATTTGGTTTATTTGAGATCAGTTTTGCCAAATCATTTTCGTGTGTATGTTCTATGTTTATGTTACTTTATTTCTAAATTACAATTTTTCAACACATATCAGTGGTTTTTGTCAATCGAAACTGGATACTGTTAAAATTTGCTATAGAACCAAAACAATTGCTAAGGGTTCGAAATTGGGAAAATGTACTTTGTTCTTTTTAAAACTCAGAAAAAGATATTTTTAAATTACTGTAATCTACTATTGTATATAACCTACTATGTACAGGGTGTTCAAATAACGGAGAACGTCGGCTGTATCTGGGAAACTACTCATTATTGGATCTGGAGAAAAAAAATATTATAACTAAATAGGCCATGAGAAATCGCTGGAAAATATTTTCAAGTTCGTAACCATACCGTTAGGGGGCGTTTTTTACATGACAAATCAATAAAAGACGACTTTTAGTAAAATTTATCTGGAAAATGTATATTTTGAAAATTAAATATCAATTTTTGAGACAATATGTCACAACTTTTGTAGGAAGAGTTTTTTCAAATTTTTTGAAACTGAAGGGTGAGGGAAACTTCTAAGTCAGCTCAAAAAAATTCAGTTTTATCGACATTAGCTAAACATAAAACTACATTGTAATACCTCGTTGGAAAGGTCTTTTTGCAAGCTATGACGTGACAATTATTTCACTTCATGTTAATGTGACACAAATACCGTTAGGGGGCGCAATTTGAAAAATATGGTAATTTTTCAAGTTATTTTAGAAAACTTAAATGGAAGGGTATATCTTTTGTTGCACCATTCGAAAGAGCGTTAAATTCTGCTTAATATAGTCGAAACCCGATGCAAATATCTTTATGTGGTAGTAAATTATTGCAGTTTGAAAAAAGGGTTTTCTTACGCATGAAACAAACCAGCTTCGCTTATGAATCAAGTAGGCCGCGAGCGTATCTATGATCGCTACGTCAGAAATTTAAAACAAATGAATAGGCATTTCAATAAACACCATTTTTATCCATAAGATTATTATATTGACATTGATTTTGGTAAACGTTTTTGATCGTGATAAAAAAAATGCCAATTTCGAACGAGGAAGCTTTCGATATGCTTGCAGTTTATTTTGAATGTTTACAAAATTCAACAGTAGCGGCAAGGATATATGCGTTAAAATATCCAGAAAGAAGAAGTTATAAATCTAAGGCATTTAAGAATTTAGCTTTTCGTTTGCGATATTATGGTGTTAAATCCCAAAAGCACCGACGCCAAGTGTTAAGGACTTTAGGTTATTGCTTCTTGGCGTAGTTTGCTTAGTCAATTTGTTTTGTACTTTCGTCCCTTAAGTTACGCCCATGGGCATCGATACGTATTTGAAGGATTCCATCTGGGCGCCAGACCATCGTACCCATCAGGCCATATCGAAGGGCTCTTTATGGCTGGGAAATACGCTACTAGTCAAAGGAAGCTTTCTAAATTGGACCTTTGCCGCGATCCGCAATTCGGCGGATCGCAATACTTCAATGAAAGCGACTTGTATAGGTATTTGCCAGATGGCGGCGATTTTATAACCTTAGGCGCGACCATTGCCCGCAATGGCGTCTGGTATTGGTGCGCCCCTGGGTGGAGTTCCTCGGGTTTAGTACTTAAGGGATGATCGCAGTAATTTTGCTCTCTTTGACCAGTGCTCGCTCTAGACATGTGATCGTAAACGTAACTCGTAATCTTCCCAACTAAGCAAACTCCCACTTCATACTTAGACCAATACTTTACCATTATTTATATAAGTGAAATTTAATACAGTCCACTTTCGTAAACCAAATTGTTGTTTTCGTGGTTTTCGTTTATCGAAGGAACCTCAACATTTTGGTCCTTCGAGCCGGATACGGGCTCGTGGAAAATCGTTCGTCGTTTATATCGTGCTAGAAGTTGTTCTGTAGGCGTTGGTAGAAATCGCTACACGTGCCAGAACAAGAAAATCATTCGTCGTCGTGGCTAAGTAAGAAGAAAAGCTTGGTGTGTTTGGATCATCGTGGAAGCTAAGGAGCTTTGTTTGGGAAGTGGGTAAGTCCTTTATCCTTATTTCTTTATCCTTATTGTTTCGTTTGTGCTACTCGTATCGATCAAATAATATCTTGTGTATCACAAATATCGTAGCTGCATATTTTGTAAAATCTTGAATCGACCACAAATTGCAACCCGTAGTCATTTGTATTGGTGCTCATAGTAATTTATAGTTGAATATATTTAATTTGTTGAGATTATGGCCTCTGCTGAGGAACTTAAAAAGTTAAACGTGGCTAGGAGGATATGCAAGGCCCAACTTACTATGTTTGGTAAATTTATCGAAAACTTGGATTTGGATGATGGATTAAGTAGCACTGAAATCAATCAATTAGTAGAAAGATTTAATAAATTAGACACTATTTTCGATAAGTTTGAGGCCGCCCAAAGTAAGTTGGAGCTACACGCTACTGATCTTGATGAAGAGGTAAATGAGCGAGCTGAATTTGAAGACCGATTTTATGGGCTAAAGGCTGATGGCAAAGATTTATTAGATAAATTTAGTAAGGCCGACAGATCGGCAAAAGTCAGCAATGCAAATGAATCGATGCCTCCTAGTCCCTTAGCAGGCGTCAAGCTGCCAGTTATTTCGTTACCCACCTTTTCTGGTGATTATAAAGATTGGCTAGGTTTTCGGGATACCTATGTAAGCTTGATACACAATAACCACTCGTTAAATCAAATTCAAAAATTCCATTACTTGCGGGCGTCGTTGCAAGGTGTGGCATCTCAGGTTCTAGAAACTCTGGAATTTACTGATAATAATTATGATGTCGCATGGACAACCTTAAGCGAGCGATACAATAATACGCGAGTACTTGTACACATGCACATGAAGGCGTTACTCGAGATAGAATCGGTAGATAAGGAATCGGCTCATAAACTGAGGGACCTAATTGATAACGTAGGGAAAAATCTAAGGACGTTATCGGCGTTGGGTCAAAAAACTGAACACTGGAGTGATTTGATAGCCTGTCTCGTAGGTAGCAAGCTGGATCGAGTAACGGAAAGGCATTGGGAAGAGGCGAAGGGCAACAAGAAAGAGGTTCCCTCGTGGGAATCCTTGCGAGAGTTCCTAAAAAATAGGGCAGACATGCTAGCCGCAATCGAGCGTCAAAGGGGCAGCACTAAGATAGAGAAAAATGCGGGATTCAAACACAATAGGGCAAGTGTTAAAACTTTCGTAGGAAGCGATTTGAAGTGCGTAGTGTGTAAAGCAAATCACCTACTAGTTAATTGTCAAAGGTTTCTGGCTATGCCTCCCAGCGAAAGATTTAACAAAGCCAAACAACTCAAATTGTGTTTGAATTGTTTAAAGCTAGGGCATTTCGGAAAGGATTGTCGCGCAAAGCATTGTGCCAAGTGTACGACTAAGCACCACACATTGTTGCACTTTGAACCTAACAGGGGGCAAGAGGCGATCTCCCATTCGGAGGAGAATTTGGAACATAGGGTTTCGTTGTCTGCACTAAGTTCGGAAAACCATGTCTTTCTGTCTACAGCTTTGGTAGAGGTTCGCAGTGCCGGGGGGGCGTGCTTGAAAGTACGCGCGCTTTTGGATTCGGGAAGTCAGTCGAATTTCATTAGCTCTTCGTTGTGTAAAAGGCTAAAGTTAAAGATGGACAAATTTGAAATGCTAGTCGGAGGATTGGGTTTAAAGGCGTCGGAAATAACACACAGTTGCAACGTCGAGGTGTGTGCTCGACGCAGGGGTTATCAAGCTTCTTTGAAATGTTTAGTTTTGCCCAGGATTACCGGATTCATTCCTGGTGCCGTTGTGGATGTCAGTCGATTAAACATTCCTTCCAACATTACATTGGCGGATCCAGAATTCAATAGGCCTGGTCCCATAGACCTTTTAATAGGTAGCGAATTGTTTTATAGATTGTTGTGTGTTGGTCAAATTAGTCTTGGTCCGAATAGCCCCATCCTGCAAAAAACTAGGTTCGGCTGGGTCGTCTCCGGAGCGATGATGCAGGCTGGCATCAGCAGCACAGTCTGTAACTTGAGCGTCAATTCGAGGCATGGTGGCCGTGAAATCGAATTTGACTTGAAAAGGTTTTGGGAAGTTGAAGAGAACTTTGCTGAGACCAAGGCCTGGTCGGCTGAGGAGCTTTCATGTGAGGAGCATTTCCAAAGAACGCATAGGCGTTCGTCCGACGGTCGTTTCGTTGTTGCTATCCCCTTCAAGCATCCTGTCACTGAGCTAGGTAATTCGAAGGAGAAGGCTCTCCAAAGGTTTTTGTCGTTAGAGCGTAAGCTCAGTAAGGATCAAGGGATGAAGGATGAATATTGCAAATTCATTCGTGAATATTTGAGCCTGGGGCACATGTCTCGAGTGCTTGATGAGGATGATAGTGTCGTCTACTACATGCCTCATCATCCTGTGATCAAATCGGAAAGCTGCACTACTAAATTAAGGGTTGTATTCGATTGTAGCATGCCTTCTTCAACAGGCAAATCCCTTAATGAGTTGCAAATGGTTGGTCCTGTCATCCAGCCCGATTTGTTCGACATTTTGATTCGGTTTCGTGAATTTCGTTTTGTAGTATCGGCGGATATCGCCAAGATGTATAGGCAAGTATTAGTTGAGCCTAAGCAACGAGCGTTGCAAAGAATTCTTTGGAGGGAATCGCCCTCAGCCCCTGTCGAGGCTTTCGAATTAAACACCGTAACGTACGGTCAAACTAGCGCCAGTTTCCTGGCCGTGAGGTGTCTTCATCAAATAGCCGAGGAGTGCGAACTCGATGTAGCATCTATAATAAAATCGTCGTTTTATGTCGATGACTTCCTTCACTCAGTAAATTCGATTGAGGAAGGAGTCAGCGTTTGTAGCAGGGTTTCGGCCGCATTGTCGGGCGGTGGATTCAAGTTGAGAAAATGGATTTCCAACGAACCTGAAATTTTGGGCTCCGTAAGTCAAGGAAGCGAGGACTTCCAGGTGCTAGACTTCAATGGTGATGATAGGGCTAAGATTTTAGAGTTGACATGGCAGTATTCGTCGGACATCACTGCTTGTTCGCGATTCGATCCTCAATGTTTAGCGCCTATCATGGGTGACCTTCCATAAGAGCGCTTAACTGTTGGACGCGTATTTTCAGTGGTAGGAGCGGACTACATGGGTCCTCTCCATATCAGGGATAGAAAGGGTCGCGGCTCGAGGTTGTCCAAGTGCTACGTAAGCGTTTTTATATGCTTTGCAACGAAGGCTCTGCATTTGGAATTAGTGTCTGATCTCAGTAGTGAGTCGTTTTTGCTCGCTTTTCGTCGGTTTGTGGCTCGGCGTGGACGGCCTAGTCATGTTTACTCGGATAATGGCACAAATTTCGTTGGTGCCAATCGGGAACTGTCAGAGCTCGGCAGTTTCTTAATTAAAGAATCTCGCAATTTGGTCGATTCATGTGCTCGAGAAGGTGTGCAGTGGCACTTCATACCCGCCCAATCACCTCACTTCGGAGATCTTTGGGAGGCTGGTGTCAAATCGGTAAAACACCACCTGAAGAGAGTGGCGGGAAATGCCAACTTAACGTTCGAACAATTGATCACTTTATTAGCACAAATCGAAGCGATTCTCAATTCCCGTCCTCTTTCTCCCATGTCTCAAGATCCCAATGACCTAACTCCCTTATCACCCGCTCACTTCCTGATTGGAAGAAGCACCACGGAGCTGCCCGACCCAGACCTGCAACATGTTCCTGCAAATCGGCTGTCTGTATTCCAAAGAATCCAATTAATCAAGCAGCACTTTTGGAAGCGATGGAGCAAGGAATACGTCAGCGAACTTCAGCAGAGGGTGAAATGGAAAACGCAGCAGCAAGACGTCCAAGAAGGAGTGCTTGTACTCGTCAAGGAAGACAACTTTCCTCCCTCAAAATGGCGCATGGGACGAATTGTAGCAGTGCATCCTGGCCGGGACGGAGTGAACCGTGTAGCTACCATAAGAACTTCCAGTGGTCTGGTGAAGCGCTCGTTTAGTAAGATATGTCCCTTGCCGGTAGAGACTGTCGTTGAAGACGCTCCAAGCGCTTCAAGGCGGGGGGCATGTTAAGGACTTTAGGTTATTGCTTCTTGGCGTAGTTTGCTTAGTCAATTTGTTTTGTACTTTCGTCCCTTAAGTTACGCCCATGGGCATCGATACGTATTTGAAGGATTCCATCTGGGCGCCAGACCATCGTACCCATCAGGCCATATCGAAGGGCTCTTTATGGCTGGGAAATACGCTACTAGTCAAAGGAAGCTTTCTAAATTGGACCTTTGCCGCGATCCGCAATTCGGCGGATCGCAATACTTCAATGAAAGCGACTTGTATAGGTATTTGCCAGATGGCGGCGATTTTATAACCTTAGGCGCGACCATTGCCCGCAATGGCGTCTGGTATTGGTGCGCCCCTGGGTGGAGTTCCTCGGGCTTAGTGCTTAAGGGATGATCGCAGTAATTTTGCTCTCTTTGACCAGTGCTCGCTCTAGACATGTGATCGTAAACGTAACTCGTAATCTTCCCAACTAAGCAAACTCCCACTTCATACTTAGACCAATACTTTACCATTATTTATATAAGTGAAATTTAATACAGTCCACTTTCGTAAACCAAATTGTTGTTTTCGTGGTTTTCGTTTATCGAAGGAACCTCAACACCAAGGAAAAGGTCGCAATGAGAAAAACATAATAAATGTGCTGGCATGCATAGAACTTAATAGCCATATTAGCATTAGGACCATATCCCGAGACATGGGGATTTCTACTGGATCAGTATATAATATTCTAAAAGATCACAGGTTTGTGTTAATTTTTTTATTTTGCCATAGTTACAAAGTGTTTTTGAATTATAATTTCTTTTAGATTACATCCATATCATGTAGTTTTACATCAAGCTCTTTCAGAAGAAGATTTTGACAGACGCTTGGATTTTTGTCATTGGTTAATTAAAATGACAAAAGAGAATCAAAATTTTCTTTCAAAAATTTTGTGGACAGATGAAGCAATATTTAGAAGCAATGGTGGTGTGAATCTCCACAATATGCACTATTGGTCGCCAACTAATCCACACTGGATGCAAGAAGTGCATAATCAAGGACATTGGAGTATTAATGTATGGTGTGGGATAGTTAATGGAATGATTATCGGACCCTATTTTTTCGAAGAAACATTGAATGGCACTAGTTATTTACAGTTTTTGCGTAATGAGTTACCAGTGCTATTGGAAGAAATTGATCTTCAAACACGACGAGAAATATATTTTCAGCACGATGGTTGCCCAGCGCATTTTGCTCTTAATGTGAGAGAATTTCTGGATGTTACATTTCCCAGGAAGTGGATAGGCAGGGGAAGTTTATTTCCATGGCCGGCGAGGTCGCCAGATCTTACGTGTTTGGACTTTTATTTATGGGGTAGGTTAAAAGACTTAGTTTTTCAAAGAAGACCAACTACAAAAGAAGACATGAAAAATAGAATCCGAAATGCCGTAACATCAATCACCTTAGGAGAAATCCAAACTGCAATTTTTTCTACAAAAGAGCGACTTCGATTGTGCATTGAAAATAATGGGAAACAATTTGAGCATCTTAAAAATAATTAATTATTTTTTCATTTTAATGTTCTTCTTTTAATCTTAGTTATTTTTTTAAAGTGCTTTTGGGATTTAACACCATAATATCGCAAACGAAAAGCTAAATTCTTAAATGCCTTAGATTTATAACTTCTTCTTTCTGGATATTTTAACGCATATATCCTTGCCGCTACTGTTGAATTTTGTAAACATTCAAAATAAACTGCAAGCATATCGAAAGCTTCCTCGTTCGAAATTGGCATTTTTTTTATCACGATCAAAAACGTTTACCAAAATCAATGTCAATATAATAATCTTATGGATAAAAATGGTGTTTATTGAAATGCCTATTCATTTGTTTTAAATTTCTGACGTAGCGATCATAGATACGCTCGCGGCCTACTTGATTCATAAGCGAAGCTGGTTTGTTTCATGCGTAAGAAAACCCTTTTTTCAAACTGCAATAATTTACTACCACATAAAGATATTTGCATCGGGATTCGACTATATTAAGCAGAATTTAACGCTCTTTCGAATGGTGCAACAAAAGATATACCCTTCCATTTAAGTTTTCTAAAATAACTTGAAAAATTACCATATTTTTCAAATTGCGCCCCCTAACGGTATTTGTGTCACATTAACATGAAGTGAAATAATTGTCACGTCATAGCTTGCAAAAAGACCTTTCCAACGAGGTATTACAATGTAGTTTTATGTTTAGCTAATGTCGATAAAACTGAATTTTTTTGAGCTGACTTAGAAGTTTCCCTCACCCTTCAGTTTCAAAAAATTTGAAAAAACTCTTCCTACAAAAGTTGTGACATATTGTCTCAAAAATTGATATTTAATTTTCAAAATATACATTTTCCAGATAAATTTTACTAAAAGTCGTCTTTTATTGATTTGTCATGTAAAAAACGCCCCCTAACGGTATGGTTACGAACTTGAAAATATTTTCCAGCGATTTCTCATGGCCTATTTAGTTATAATATTTTTTTTCTCCAGATCCAATAATGAGTAGTTTCCCAGATACAGCCGACGTTCTCCGTTATTTGAACACCCTGTACATTAGAAAATAATTTCTGGAAATACGCCTTTATGTGTTGTGTAATTGTGTAAAAGAAAAAAATTGTTAACTTTATTCTTGTAGAGGCTAAGGAAGCCTGACGCACTATTGCAGGACCCTGTATAAGTATTTAAATAAATTGCTCTAATTTTCATTTTAATTATTAATTAATTAATAAATAATTTTATTTCCTGGGAAATAGGCTATCGGCCTTTTCGGCCTTTCTGCCTGTTACATGTTTCCATTATTTTCCATGTTGACACAAAGTATATTATGATAATATACAGGGTGATTCACGTAACTGTTTCATTAGAAACTTTTGTGCTTGTAACTAATCTAAATTTTTTATATTTGGGAGTTAAACTAATATAGATAGACTCTACTTTTTTAAAATATTTTGAAAGTCATATCACTTCCGGTTATACCGGAAGTCAAGGTCAACTTCCTTATTTCAAATGGGACACCCAGTATATTTTTGCATTTTTGGAATCTAGGGATTAAGCTGATTAAATTCTTATTAGGTACTCCTATACCTAAACCTAACCGTTTCAAAGATATTTTGGTTTAAAAGAAAAATCTGTCTAAAACACCATTTCTATAAAATTTAAAATTCTCAGCTATTATTGAAGCTGGCTTTACGAAAATTTGCTGACATGTTAACTAGATATGGTAGATTAGGTTAATGTGAAAAGTTTTTATAAATATCATACAGGGTGTCCAAAAAATATGTCATATTTAAAGAACTTTGATAGCCAAAAAGTCGCTTATTTCAAATGGAACACCCCATATATTTTTATATGTTTGGAATCTAAATTTAATTCTGAATCGATTACTATTAAGCATCCCTATACCTAAAATGAACGCTATTGCTATAATTTGCGATTTTTTAATATTGTACACTAATAATTCTAAGTATCATAGTTGGCTTTGAAAAGAACATGGCTGCTTCCGGTAAAATGCGTTAATGTAATTGTCAATTTAATAAGTTCGCTCAGCAGTTTAGAATCATGAACTTTAATAATACTTATTTAAATAATGATATTTTAAATTTATTCTTTATTCATGGAGAGTGTAACAAAGTTTTGGAGAGAACTTGTCGTACATTCAACGAAAGATATCCGCATCTTCCGAAAATCACAAAGAACAAATTTAGGATATTGGAATCAAATTTTTTAAGACATGGAAAAGTCGAAACTAAAAAGTCTTATTCTAGACCCATAATAAATAGCGAAGACAATGAAATCACCGTTTTAGGATATTTTAATGCATATCCGAATTTTTCTATTCGAACTGCTTCTAATGATTTAAGTTTGTACTTTTATTGTTATTAATGATGGCAATTGTTTATCTTCAATTAATGATTTTTACAGATTTATCATATTCATCAATTCAGAGAATTCTAAAGAAACATAGAATGCATCCTTATTCTTATAAAATTGTACAGTCATTTAAACCGGGAGACGAAGTTAGAAGAAGTAAATTTTCTGAATTTATGCTTGTTCATATTCAGGAAGATCCATCATTTTTGTCAAATATTATATGGACAGATGAAGCAAAATTCACAAAAGGGGGGCTTATAAACAGAAGAAATCTTCATTATTGGGCAGAAAAAAATCCTCAAATATTCAAAGAGGCCCGTCATCAAGATAGTTTTAGTGTTAACGTGTTTGCCATGATCATGAATAATGAAGCAAGATATTTTATTTACAATGAAAATTTAAACACTTCAAAATACTTAGATATATTGAGAGGTATTGTCTCCGACTTTTTAGACACTTTACCTCTTAATATGCTACAGACTGTTTGGTACCAAATGGACGGTGCACCGGCTCACTCTTCCCATGAAGTTTATGAAGAAATGAATCGGACATTTGAAGACCGGTGGACCGGATGTAACGGGCCATGGAAATGACCACCAAGGTCACCTGACTTGATGCCCCTAGATTTCTTTTTATGGAGTCATATAAAATCTCGAGTTTATGAAGTTTCCATAGAAAGCAAACAACATCTTTGTGATAGAATTCGAGAAGCTTTTGAAGACCTTCACCCCATTACAATTAATAAAGTGACACAACATGAAGTTAAAAAAAGAATTTTTAAATGTTTAGAAGTTAATGGAGGTCATATTGAACATTTATTTTAATTTAATTTTCTTTGTTTTGATTTATTATTTTTTTATTTATTGTGGATCTAGAATAAGACTTTTTAGTTTCGACTTTTCCATGTCTTAAAAAATTTGATTCCAATATCCTAAATTTGTTCTTTGTGATTTTCGGAAGATGCGGATATCTTTCGTTGAATGTACGGCAAGTTCTCTCCAAAACTTTGTTACACTCTC
The DNA here is from genome assembly GCF_039881205.1 of Euwallacea similis. Lineage (NCBI taxonomy): Eukaryota > Metazoa > Arthropoda > Insecta > Coleoptera > Curculionidae > Euwallacea > Euwallacea similis. Next base: position 37,317 of record NW_027098688.1, read on the forward strand.
CATGAATAAAGAATAAATTTAAAATATCATTATTTAAATAAGTATTATTAAAGTTCATGATTCTAAACTGCTGAGCGAACTTATTAAATTGACAATTACATTAACGCATTTTACCGGAAGCAGCCATGTTCTTTTCAAAGCCAACTATGATACTTAGAATTATTAGTGTACAATATTAAAAAATCGCAAATTATAGCAATAGCGTTCATTTTAGGTATAGGGATGCTTAATAGTAATCGATTCAGAATTAAATTTAGATTCCAAACATATAAAAATATATGGGGTGTTCCATTTGAAATAAGCGACTTTTTGGCTATCAAAGTTCTTTAAATATGACATATTTTTTTGGACACCCTGTATGATATTTATAAAAACTTTTCACATTAACCTAATCTACCATATCTAGTTAATATGTCAGCAAATTTTCGTAAAGCCAGCTTCAATAATAGCTGAGAATTTTAAATTTTATAGAAATGGTGTTTTAGACAGATTTTTCTTTTAAACCAAAATATCTTTGAAACGGTTAGGTTTAGGTATAGGAGTACCTAATAAGAATTTAATCAGCTTAATCCCTAGATTCCAAAAATGCAAAAATATACTGGGTGTCCCATTTGAAATAAGGAAGTTGACCTTGACTTCCGGTATAACCGGAAGTGATATGACTTTCAAAATATTTTAAAAAAGTAGAGTCTATCTATATTAGTTTAACTCCCAAATATCAAAAATTTAGATTAGTTACAAGTACAAAAGTTTCTAATGAAACAGTTACGTGAATCACCCTGTATACAGTATAATACAATAACATTTATTGGGGAAGGGGTGTCAGAGGTCCTTGTAGTACTCAAGTAGCGTCTTGGTGGGGGTTTTATATCGTGACTGTCTATTTTGTCTTGTTAAACAAAGACTTTTTAGTATGTTCCAGTTTGTTTGTTTGTCTTTGAATTTTTTTGTTATGTTTTCATGTCTTTCTCCAATCCTTGTCATGTTGCAGCGTTGGTAGAGCAGTTCGTTTGACGGGTTATGTAGGGGGTTCTGGGGATGTCTTATTCTAGTTATTGTCCTAAGTGCTGTCTGTTCGGTTGTCTGAATTTTTTTTTTAGTCTTTTCCGAAGCGTTGGCCAGGATTATGTTCCCGTAGTCCAGAAGTGGTCTGCATATTGCTTTGTATATTTTTGTCGCTGTTTTCGTGGGTATGCCGGAGTTCTTGTAAGTCAGGGACCTGAAGTATTTAGCCCTTTTGATGATTTCAGATTTAGTTTTGTCTGTTTGTTTTTTGAAATTGAGCTTGCTGTCTAGTATAATTCCCAAATACTTCACCTGTGGCTTTGGTGGCGTTCTGTGTCCGTCACAAGTTATTGTTGGTGAGTCCGGTTTGAGTCTGTGATTAGTTATTAGTAGCTGGTTCTTTGTGGCATTAGGAGTTAGCTTCCATTTGTAGAACCAGTCCATCGTCCGGTTTGTCAGTTTCTGCAGTTGTTCTGTTGCTTTTTTAGCAGTCTTAGCGTGACATATATGTAAGTGCTGTGTCGTCTGCATATTGAAGGATGTATGAGGTCTTGTCAATGTGGTTTTTGTTATTGTCATCGTGTATATAGTTGTATATGTCATGGCAATATACAGGATGGTCACTTTTACGACGCATTCTATGGGAATTTTCGAAACGGTTAAAGATACAAAGTTGGTTAAATGGAAAAAAAGTTTCGTATTTTTATGCTCTGCAAAAAGCTGAAAGCAAAATTGGAATATCTTATGTAATTACTAAGATATTAAAGAAATACCAAAAAAGTCGATTTTCTTTTTTTGTCTATAACTTATTTATTTTTCATACAATCATTTTGAAACTTGGGTGTTCTATATTTTCCGTCAGTGTCTTCAATATGGAAAGATCAAAAATATCCTAGGCCTACTAGTTTACGTGAAAATAATACTAACTTTCGATTTTCTTATGGACGCCATATTGGATTTTCGCATTTTTGAAAAACACGAAAGATTTACGTTTCGGCGAGGTGCAACACAAGGGTTTTCTGAACTATTTTACAATAAAAATTTAAATATTTTATGAAAAAAATCAAGTAGCACTAGATTTGTCGAGGTCATAATTGGTTTCCAAGTTACTGACTGTTTTTGACACATAAGTAATAGGTCTATAGTTTCCTACATCGGTGTTGTCCTGTCCTGGCTTTGGGATTGGGATAATGATGCCGTTTTTCCAAGAGTCTGGGATTTCGTTGCTATTTATTATTATGTTCATTTGTTGTAGTATTTTGTCTTTCACTTGTTCCGATAGACATTTTAAAGTGTTTGTTTTCATGTAGTCGTGTCCAGGTGAGGTGTTTTTCATCTTGGCAAGAGCCTCATTAAATTCTGTGTGTGTTATTGATTGTGTTTTGCCTTTCATGTTTTCCGTAGTTGTTGCGAAGTATCTGTCGTACCACTTGCTTATCCTTGTCCAGTTGCCTTTTTCGAATTTTGGATTTAATGAAATGCTAAAAGCTCTCTGATAGTGTCTCGCAAACGCGTCCGCTTTTCCTTTGTCTGTATTCAAGCTCTTTCCATTCTCCGCAATTGTCCCTGCATTCTCCGTTTTTTTGTATTGCGCTAGTTTTTTAATCTTTGTCCAGAACGTTCTCCCTTGATCACGTTCGATTTCTTTGCAAGTCTTTAGCCATTTCGTCTGTCGGTACTGTGAAACAAGGTTGTGTATGTCGCGGTTTAATAGGTTAATATTCCGTTTTAAGTCATTGTTTGAAGTTGTAGTATACAGCCTGTAAAGTTCTCGTCTCCGTTTAATTAATTTTATAATAAATGGAGGCAACGTATGTTTATAGAAAGTCTTTTTTTTAGCGGGAGAATGATCCATTATAGCGGAAGAAATCTGTTTTTGGAGCTCTACTATGTTTGCATCTGGATGGATCTGTATAAATTTGTCTATCTGATTTTTGACTTTTTCCACATTCGTTCTCTCTAAATCAGGCTGTGTTGCGTCCGTTGTCGTTCTTGGTTGGTGTTGTAGATTGAGCGTTAGAATGATTGCCAAATGATCGGAACCCAGTTCATTGGTCAGTTCAACATTTTTTATTACGCCCGTCAAGTTTTTTGTATGTATTATGGCGTCAGGTGTCGTGTCATTGTTTTCTGGCATGAGAAAAGTCGGTGGGGTCTGTATTTTGATAAAGTTCGAGTTGCTGAGGAAGTCCTTGATTTGTTCATTTTTTTGTCTGTTGAAGTTGATATCACCTATTATAATACAGTATTTATAGAGTGATGCTTTTGCCAGGATGTTATGTTCAATGCCGGAGTGTGGGTGAATATATGTTAACAGCACGTGAACCTTCTCGTTTTGGTACGGCATAGTGAAGTGTAGGCATTCGTTTAGTGTGTTATTTAGAGATAGTGGATTGGCTTTACCCAGGGCAACTGAGGGTTTCATGAAAGTTGCTGCTCCCCCTCTAGCATTATTGGTAGCATTACCATGCTTAGTGATGAATTGCCAGTCTCTCTAAATTAAGGTTTTGCCTGGTTTTGTTTTTGTCTCAACAAACATGCATCCGTCTATGTCCCTTCGTTCTATGTAATTGTATATTACTGTCTTCTTTCTCACTAGTCCGTTAATGTTTGCGTAGAGTATTTTTATATTGAATGTGAGGTATTAGTTATTGTGTGTTGTGTGATGTCTTTGGGTTGTGTAGGAGAGTTTAGGTCGGGGTTAAGGAGGTCGAACATAAGAATATATATTTGTTTTCCAAAAAAGTGGACCGTTGTTTCTATGTTGAAGTCTTCAATAAATCGTTTCCGTAGATTTTTCAGGAGTTCTTTTCTGTTGATTTTGTTTTTGTTTAGGGCTTTCTTGGTGACGTTTATGATATAATCATGTTTCGTAAATGGCTCGTGGATTCTGTTATTTTGAGTAACCTCTCTCGGCAGCTCTGCTGTTCTCTTATTGTTGCATTTGATCTTGACATTCGGGATGCCTTCGATAGGTGCTGTTGGTCGTTTAGGGCATTTCATGCTCCAGGCTGCATGATCTTCGGAACCGCAGGCCGAGCACTTTGGAGGCAGTGGTGAAGTGCAATTTATTGTTTTGTGAGGCCCGAGACATTTGTCGCATTTTATGGTGTTTGGGCAGTTGGCAGTGGTGTGGTTGAATGCGCTGCATTTGCTGCAAGAGGCTGGTATTGGAGGCGGTGGTCTACTCTCGGTCACCCTGTATATACGTCCCAGAAAGTAAATCCCTCCCTCGGACATGAGTCTTTCGTAGGTTTCAACCTCCCCTGTTATTAAACATATCATCAGTGTGGGTTTTTGACGGTGCTTGGAAATAATTCTTTTGCAGAATCTGATTTTGATGTTTATGGATTGTAAGTGTTGCGCAAAATTTTCCTCTGTTATTTCCGGTTCAACCCCGTTTACTATGACTGAGTAAGACGGTCCCGGGTTGTTTTGATGTTGTTGCAAATTCTGTATTATGTTGGGTTGTTTCGATTTGTTATAATCTGTTATTTGTTTTTGTTGGATCAGCGTATCTAGGGTTTTTGTTGCGGCGTTCTCGTCGTTTGTCTTAAGAAGAAAACGTTCCTTTTGTTGTATGATGATGTCAGAGTTGCTTTTGTTTATATTTTCCCATGCGTATGCTAGTTGGACTCTAGTAAGTTTCGGAGCCGAGATATTGAAAGAATGTTCGAATACAGGCAAAGTACGCCGTCTGGGGTTTGCTGTGGAATTATTTCTATTTACTTGCGTTTTTTGTGTGTTTTCGTTTTCTGTGTCGAACGTGTTAAAGTTTGTGCGTTTCTTTTCTTGGGTGGGTGTTTCGGCTTTTCTAGGTCTCCCTCTTTTTCTTGATCTGGGGGTTTTAAACCCTTCTTCGTCCATTTGGCTGGAACCATCGGATTCCTGCCCGGAGGTGCTCTCCATGTTGGGCTTGCTGTGCTATATTGGTTCCACTACGATACGGTGTCCGATAAAACGATGCGTACTCTCCGAAAAACTGTTCGTTCTCTTCATTTTAATAACTTCATATTTTCGATTTTTTTCCTGTTGTTATATTCATGAATTTGTCAAAACCATCTTGAAGGAAAAAATTTACATTTTGTGTGTAAATTGAAATGGGCATAGTTAATGCTGAAAACCGCCTAACGATATTATCATTGCCAACTGAGATATAGGGCATTTTTCAATTTTCGACCATTTTGAAAATTGCTCATAACTTTTTTATTTCAAAGAATATTTCAATTCTGTAAAGACATCTTATCAATTCTTAAGGCACTTTTTTAAGTACAATCCAGTGGCTTACTGAGATTTTTTCTACAGTTCTCCATTTTATCAGAAATACATAAATTGTATATATGTTTAAATGGAAATCATAGTTGGCTATGAACTTAAAAAAAGGCCTGTGTTTAACTCTTTCCAATGATATAAAATTATAGGTACCTATTTTTTGAAAAATGGCGTAAATATTAAATGTTTTTCCTTTACATCGAAGGGGGCTTTGGAACAATCATTCGTTTCCAAGGTTTTATTTATGTTGTTGTCAGATTACTGCTATCATTTATTAAGGCTTTGTGTTAAAATTGTTAAATAAAAATATGTATGAAAACTTTGAAAAATACGATATGTTAAAATGTTATACATACAGGGTGTCCTCGAATTGCGTGGCAAAAATGATACCGCAGATTATTTAAGTAAAAATAAGTCGATTTAACTAGAGCCTCAATCCAAAAGTTGATAATTACGGAGTTACAGGGTCTTAAAGTTGAAAAAATAAATCGTATTTTCTTTAATATCTTTCGATTCCTTTGAGGTTAATTTCACAAAATTTCGTATCTGAGGGTGTTTTAGAATGCGAAATTCAAATTTATTAACCATTTAGTTGTATTTTCTAGAGGGCACCACAAGCGACCATTAGGACACATTTAAACCTCTACAACTTTTTGTTCCATAGTGTATGTCATTTTGGCACTGAAAAATCTATTATATTTTCCTACCTTTTACAATTAGAAAAGGTATACTTTATTGAAGTCGCTAGAAACAATGGTTTCTGAGAAATTTTATAGAAATGGTATTTTAAAAAGATTTTTCTTTTAAACCAAAATATCTTTAAAACGGTTAGATTTAGGTATAGGAGTACCTAATAAAAATTTAATCAGCTTAATAACTAGATTCCAAAAATGCAAAAATATACTGGGTGTTCCATTTGAAATACAAAAGTTGACCTCAACTTCCGATATAACCGGAAGTGATGTGACCTTCAAAATATTTTTAAAAAGTAGAGTGTATCTATATTAGTTTAACCCCCAAATATGAAAAATTTAAATTAGTTATAAGTACAAAAGTTTCTAATGAAACAGTTACGTAAATCACCTTGTATATGGATAGGAATATTCCGAGGAAGATATTTGTGGCCCCATTTTTACCAAGAAAGTTTAAATGCAAATGATTATATAAACATTTTGAGCACTTATATTGTCCCATTTTTGGAAGACTTGCCTTTAGCTGTCTCTAAAGTTATTTATTATCAGCAAGGTGGTTGCCCTCCGCATAACGCCAGGATTACAACCGATTTTTTAAATGAAAAATTTGGAGAACATTGGATTGGTACGAAGAGCCTCATACCTTGGCCTGCTAGATCCTGTGATCTAACTCCTTTAGATTTCTTTTTCTGAGGGAGATTGAAGGATCTTATATTTAAGGGAAGAACAATTAGCACAAGAGAGGAATTGCAGGAGGCTACTAGGCAAGTTTTTGCAGTTATTAGACCAGTAAAATTAATAAATAGCTGTAAATCTGTGCGTAAAAGATGTCTACTGTGTATTCAACAGGGGAATGTTCAGTTTGAACATCTTCACTGATTATTTTTTTAATTAAACTTCTAATTCGTGAAATACCTTTAATTGTTTTTTTGCTTATTTTATTGTTAATTGTAGCTTTAAATAGTTGTTTATATTGTAAATTACTTTGTTGGAATAAATGTACAGCATTAAATTATAACAATAAACAATTGAGTAAAAAAGTCAACAAAAATCCAAGGCCCGCTTCGATGTAAAGGAAAAACATCTAATATTTCTACCATTTTTGAAAATAGGTTCCTACAATTTTATATCATTGGAAAGGGTTAAACACGGGCATTTTTTTAAGTTCATAGCCAACTATGATTTCTATTTAAAAATATCTATATTTATGTAGTTTTGCTGAAATGGAGAACTGTAGAAAAAATTTGAATAAGCCACTAGATTGCACTTAAAAAAGCGCCTTAAGAATGTCTTTACAGAACTGAAATATTCTTTGAAATAAAAAAGTTATGGGCAATTTTCAAAATGGCCGAAAATTAAAAAACGCCTTATATCTCGGTTGACAGTGATAATATCGTTAGGCGGTTTTCAGCATTAAACATTTCTCAGAAATCGAGTTCATGACATCTAAGTCGATTTTGCTCTATCTAATCGGGAAATAGGTTTTCTCCGTGAAAACAGACCAAATCCGACCACACTATACATTTTGGTCTTCAAAATCCTTTAATATATGATTTTCAATTTTTACAAAGAAATTAGGGATGAGTTTTTTTTTTTTAATTTAAATTATAGTGCCTCAACAGCTAAGGTCATTGGCACTTATCCTAGATAATGTGTATGTCAGAGATTTATTAGTTTTTAAGTTCTGTAAGTGTAATATTAGAAGAGACAATAAGATGTAGGGCAGGCTGACAGCCTTCTTAAGAAGAAGCATTGTCGAGCGAGGTCACTAATACCACGACGCTCTTAAGTGGCCATGTGTGCTAATTATTTGGGTGACACTAAACTATTGGTTCCTTTCTAATGGGGACTAGCAGGTACTTTTCCCACGGTTCTGAAGGACTCACCAGAACTGGGAAAGTTAAGACAACAGGGACAAAGAACAGGCAGTTAATAGATTGACGAGCAGAAGAGCGGTCGTGGGGTAGTGAATTCGCTAGTCTGTCTTTTCATTCTTTGACTTTTATAGAGATACCTTTCCTATAAAATGGAAAACGCTATTCCGACATATACATACATATATCTGCAATATTTTGGATTGTCAAATTGTCAAAATCGGACTGTAAAGATTTTACAGGGGTGGTACGGTTTTAAAAACCCGCACTAACTTCGAAAAATCCTTTTAGGGTTTTGTTGTGGGAACCTTAAATTTTCATTTCCTTTCAATTTTATCCCATTTTAAATTTCTTGTATTTCAGTGAAATGAACGTATTACCGAAAATTTGATGGCAACCAAATTGTTTTAAAAAAAATTGGTTAAAAAAAAATTCGGTTGGAGGTTCATTCTTGTGTCAAAACCTTGTGAGTTCAATGGACCGACGGCTACAAGACGTCATTGACGCCAATGGGGGATAACCCACTAATAGAATTGTTTTCCGTATTGTTTATATTTAATTTTGTCATTTAATTATATACATTTTAAATTTATTTTCTCTCGATCGTACTGTATTTCCGAAAAAAAAGTGTTTTGAGATTTTTGCTTTTAACGTAAGCATTATAAAAAACACCGTTTATGTCATCTTTTGTTTAAAGAAGAATATATATACGATATAGCAATCACTTGATTGTTAGGTGAGAGGTTAGAAACAGTCGGATTAGTTACATAATTCCTAGTAAAATATTATTGTTAACGAAAGTCTTGAAGTTTATTAAATTGTTCTGTATAAAATGTTTTGTGAGTTATTGGTTTTGTTTATAATTGAATTTAACATGTATTTTTTTGGTATTTATCTTGAACGAATATATGCTCATACCGATTTTTGGAATTTATAAAATTCAATGTTAATATAATGATGTTTTTATACAATTAATAGCCGAATTAATTTATTTGAGATTTTTCAACTTGAAAATATTCTTCCAAACTTGGTAGAAGATGTAAAATTCTAAATTTATTCGCTTAACAAAACGTTTCTGTTGTGGATTATTTTTTGTGAACTGATATACTATATAGAAATAAACTACATATGATTGCCTACAACTTTTGTATTTAACTTTTTCTTTTTTAGATTAAAAGGAAAATCTCTAGGTGGGTGGTGAAAATATGATCAATGACCTTGTATATTTGTATGTGTATATATGTAGGCATATACTATGTATGTATGAGCATTCCTTATTTATGTTAAGATAATTCTGTTAAGACTGTAACTAGTCAACCATTTCCTCAATTAAGATACCCGATGCTACGCCCCTGTATTTGTAATTTCGTTTAGTTCCCGAATCCTACTAGGTTTTTTTTTTTGTAAATTATTTTAGTAATAGTCACGTGCATTCAAGGAATTCTCAGCGTTAGCATCCATCACCCCCAGATGGTGGTTGTTTTATGATTGAGATTTCCAGCAATGTTCTTTATCGGAGCTATAATGTCCGTCCAATTTAAGAGCCGCTCTGCCGACCTGGCCAACGAAGGTCCAATCGGCTATTCATCCGGACGTTGCGCGTTAACACAATGAGTAGCCCGGAAGCCGACAATTGCTTCCAAGTTAGGGGTACGTCTATGAGTACCGGCCCTTAGCTCTACTATTTAAGACCTAGAAATGTAGAAATCTCTCTTTCATCTATCATCTCTCAGTGCAACAACATCACGACCAAGACACTGTGAGATCCTCAGCTACCTCGCGCACCCTTTTCCGACTTGTAATTAAAAAATAAAAAATAATTCACTCCGGGCGTGAATTATTAAGTTAGTTAAGTGCATTACTTCCTGTATTGTTCAATAGTACAATAAATAAATTGTAAAGTACTCCCGAGTTCATTGTCCGCGAGTTACGAGATCCAGTAAAATATTCACGAGGGTGGTACTCGCGTCAATCGAGGAACGAACCCCCTAACCCGAACAAATTCACTAATATTAGCTGAAAATGATACAGGATTTGGCTATAAATTCCTTCTAACATAGGCGTGAGAAAAAGATAGAGAGTTGTTTACGAATTCTCCTTTAACGTAGGTGAGAGAAAAATTGTGAAGGGTTTGGTACTCGTGGGAAAGAGGCTGGAATGTTAATTACACAGGCCAACAAAATGATACTCCTTCTGTCCGAAAATATGGTATAAATTTGAAATAAAATCATAAATTATCTAGTGTGCTGGAAGCAAATGACGATAATAATTCAATTAATATAATTGAAATTGAAACAACTGAACAATAGTATACATATATTTGAAATCTATTATTTATTAGTGAAGTCAGATTATGAAAATCAAAATTTCATTTTTTTAATAAAATTAAAATATCCACTGCGGTAATTTCAAAATGGAAAATTTTAATAAAAATAATGTGGATTTACGAAGAAGAGATATCAAATCGTACCATTTAAGTAATGAACAACGTTGTGGTATCTTGGAACAGCTACTACAGATGAAGAAAACACGAAAATTAAAACACGGTGCCATTAAGAAAGTTGCAGATACACTTCATGCAAGCCGTTTGTCTGTAAGTAGAATTGGGTATACAGCACAAGATCAATACCGAGAGTACAAAATTTGAACGTAAAAAAAGCTTCAAAAAAGAAAGAAAATGAGGAAAACAATGAAAAGGTTATTCTACCAATTTAGCTGAGATAAAGAATATACCATTGAATCGTCGAGGAACAATTCGCAGCCTTTCTTTCGCAATTAATATCCCAAAATCAACACTTTTTGATATCTTCAAACAGCGAAAGCATTTTAGGCGCATATCTTCTACAGTTAAACTTACTTTAACAGATAAAAATAAATTAGATAGATTACATTTTTTCTTGTTAAAAGTAGATAATGGACTTTTTAATTTATTTATATAAATATGTTCATATTGATGAGAAATGGTTTTATCTTACTAAGATTAAACGTTCCTATTACATAGTGTTAGACGAAGAAAAATAATATAGAAATTGCAAAAGTAAACGATTTATCACTAGTTATGTTTATGGCTGCCATGGCTCGGTCACGCTATAATACACATCGAAAACATTTTTTTGACGATAAAATTGGAATATGGTCCTTTGTATATCAAGAATCGGTTAAAAGAAATTCCAAGAATAGAGCTAAAGGAACATTAGTAACGACGTAACGTAATGTGGAATCCGTTATTGCCTACCACTGTAAGAAAATGATCGTAGAAAACGTTATTCCAGTAATTAAATCAAAATTTACTCAAAACTATAAAAACAAAATTATTTACCTACAGCAAGATAATGCAAAACCACATTCTTTTGATAATAATGACAATTTCGTTGCTGCAGGTACTACTGATGGTTGGAATATTACATTTAAGTCACAACTACCAAACAGTCCTGATTTAAATGTTTTGGATATAGGTATTTTTAACTCTATTCAGTCGTTACATATGCAGCCTCGCCAAACACAATCGATGAATTGATTGAATGTGTTCAAAATGCATTTAATAAATTAGAGAAAAATACTCTTGACAACGTTTTTGCCATATTACAAACATGTATGGAATCAATTATGTTGGCCAGAGGGGGAAATTCCTATAAAATTTCTCATATCAATAAGGCAAAACTTCGTCGGGAAGGCTGATTAACTGAAAATTACATATCTCACTGGAGCTCACTGGATACAATAGTGGCACATCTCGAAAAATGACCATTTCCAGTTAATTGAACCATAATACTGCTATATTTGTGCTTTACTAACCAACCATACTTACACATTGTTATCTCAACATGGTACCGCTAGATGGAGCTAGCGACACTATTGAATTTCGTGTTTTTCAACTTTGACACACCCAAAACCGTCACAAAGCTCAATGTGTTAGTGATCACCTCAATGTGAACAATGTAAACCGACAAAACAGTGGCACATTTTCAATAGTACGGTAAAGCAGATTAAATATTTTAATTTTAACGAAACAAAATTCGTTTGAAGTTATGCCAATATTGTTTGTTAAAATGTTACAATAAACCCCCATATTATTGAATCAACATATTTTGTGTTACTATTGCATATTTATTCATTGATATTTTTGAAATGTGTCATTATTACTTTATACGAGTATATCTAGGTTTATAAGCTTCAAAACTTTATTTAAAACTAAATATAATACTTGCCTTCTTAGAACTACAAGTGCGGCAAAATTAGTGGAATAAGTATCTATGAAAATTTGTTCTTTGTTTCAGCCCAGAGAATTGAACTGCAAGATATTAATAGCAATATAGAAAGTCAAAATGATAATTCAAGAGGCAAACAAATGCTAGGACTGTTAGGCATTAAATTAGTAAAAGACATTTCTTCTAACTGTAATACTGACACCTAGAAAATTGTACCTGATTCGTCTGTGATTGATTAGCAATGTAGAAACAGTTGTAAGCAATTTAGAAGTAAACATCGAAAAAAAACACGGATTTCTAAAGTTGATCCTGACCCATCTCCACAAATGGAAGTTGATATAGAAGTGGAAGAAACCGGATCAGAATGTAATCCACTTTCAGACGACTTTATTAACGACCCCAATTACCAAGCTGAATTATCCACAACAGGCAGTGAACAAGAAGTGCCAATGCAACAAAGTCATAAAAAAGCAAATCTAAGAAAGGAGAAAACTACAAAAAAAAAGAAGAACCGTCAGAAGTCAGAAGTAGAAAAGAAACAAAATAAAATCACTCAGGAATAGCGGACAGGCTTATGTTACTCTAAACAAAGGCACCTAAATAGAAAAATGAAACCTCCTTGTGGTGAAAACTGTAAACTTAACCTGAACTAACCTGAACTAACCTGAACTAAATTCTCCACAGAGGAAAGAACAGCAATATTTCGTAAATACTGAGATCTGTCTGATATTATCAAACAACGATCATTTATTGCGACATTGATGCATGAAATACCTCGAGATGATAATAACTCTATATCTCGTAATGGCAGAAACAAACGAACCAATAATAATATTTTTCATTTATTAAAGAACGATAAGAAGATAAATGTTTGTAAATTGTTCTTCACATCGACTTTGGGAATTACCACTCACTGTATTCGAAGCGTGATAATCAAGAGAAAAGAAGGAAATTTTGAAGATAAAAGAGGAAAGCATGGGAATCAAAAGCAAATACCTGATGTAAGAAATGATATATGTGCTCACATTTCATCCATTCCTAAGATTGGGAGTCATTATACAAGAGCTCATAGAGAAAAGGAGTATATTGAAGGCGGCATAACCGATCCGTAACCGATCTATACAGAGATTATAAAAATCTTTCTGAGCAGGCTGGAAAATCCGTTGCAAGTTTAACAGCATACAGGATGTTATATGCTTTAAATTAGTTTACAATCCAGTGACCTCTATTTCGGCAAGGTTTTATTGGTAGCGATTGATAGTCCCATGATATCGTAGAATGTTCAAGACCATGAATAGCACGTCCAGTTTCATGCCGTCATACAGTTTTTGACGGCACCGATTGTTGTCCTATTCACGCGATTGTTGCGAAGATGGACTGAGAACAGATGTGCGTCTAATTACAAGATGTTCGCCTCATTTGATTTACAACCAAAATTTCCAATGTCGAGTCCAATAAACCTCCCTTCCGAACTTCTCATCGACGGGGTTAAAAAAGATGAGACAAATCTCGCTCTCTTCTCCACGAACATTCGGACGGTACACATCGCGATCGGTCACTCACAACACCTTAATTTACATTCACTAATACTCTAGGTATATTACATTATAGTTATTCGAACATATCGTATTTTAGATTTATTGTTATTAATTAATAAATAGTGTTAACCAACATTGTGAATTGATTGAACAATTAATATCATCTCGTTTACAACCATACGGGAAAAACATTGGTCCTTCGAGCCGGATTTGAGACACATATCGGTACGAGTGAAGTGAATTTAAGGTGCATCGACAATTCATCAAGGACGCAAGACACACCAAGTGCTTGAGGTGCCAGCTATCAACGAGGTCGATATCATTGTGAAGTGCCTGATTGATCATCACAACAACCAGTGCAGTTAGAAGTCAACAGAACGTAAGCTATATCCTTTCATTTATCCTCAATCTAGTATATTCAGCAAGTCTCGTTTACAACTGTATTACGACGAACACAGATCGCATACATACATAAGCATGGCTGGTGACGATTTAAAGACCAAACGCGGAATAATCAAAACGAAAATCACCCGTTTTAGAAAATTCTTAGAAGATCCCGCGAATAAAGACAAGCATTATCAAATACGCGCACGGTTAACAGGTCATGAGTTACTCTGGTCAGAATATGGACACATACAAGATCAAATAGAAGTATCAATTCAGGCGGGAGATAGAGATGCTATAGCAAAGGAATCGGACGAACGCGACAGTTTCGAATCCGATTATTATGAACTGGTTGGACTAGCGGAAGAGCTAATAGCAAATACAAATAATGGCAATAAATCGGGACAAGGAATCAACGTAGCCGCGCAGCCAAATACACAATCCAACAACGTGTCTATGTTAAAGCAATTACCACAAATATCATTGCCCAAATTCAATGGGGACTTATCGAAATGGATAAATTTCCGTGATTCATTTGATTCATTAGTCAATTCTCAGGCGTTATTGTCAAAAATTGATAAATTCAATTACCTCAATAATGCACTTGAAGGTGAAGCTGCGCGTGCAATTCAGTCGTTAGGCATTTCAGAGACAAATTACGATCATGCGTGGAAGAAGCTTCGGGATAGGTACGAAAATTCCGAAGAATTAATTCTGCATCACACACGAGCCCTATTTGGACTTGCTCCCATGACAAAAAACTCATATACGGATTTACGCCGTCTTATTGATGATGCACATAATCATCTAATCGCCTTAAGAAGTATGGGGCAAGCAATAGGCACATGGGATTCGTTGCTCATCCACTTAATTTACAAAAAGGTGGACGATGAAGCCCGAAGTAGTTGGAATAAACGTACATTGACTACCTTAGGCAAACGCACATTCGACGATTTTACTTCCACCCTAGAAACCCATTGCAAATATCTACAAACAGATTACATCGAGAAGAGATCGATCGCACTGAATCAACGAGAGCAAGCCAGTCATAGAGGTGGAAAGGGGACAAACGAACGCGCTGTATTATTAACCACAACCATGAACTCATGCCCAAAATGTAAGGGGAACCACCCCATCTACATGTGTAAAAAATTCAGAGAGAGAGAAGTACAAGAACGAATTGAGCGCATTAAGGAGTTGAAGTTATGTTTCAACTGCCTGAGATCGGATCATCAAAGCAAACCTTGCTTAGCGGGTACGTGTAAGAAATGCAGTCGCCGACACAATACCTTATTACACGTCAATAAGCCCAACAGTGAATTAAAGGACACATCCAATGAGCCTACCATGACATCTGAGAGACCTAATAACTCCACTGTATTAACCGTTCAGTCATCGGACAACTCTTCAACACATGTGATCCTTGGTACTGCTATTGTACAAGTACATGATCACGAGGGAGTGATCCATGAATGCCGAGCATTATTGGACTCAGGATCACAGATCCATTTCATCACGCAAGAGCTATGCAACAAGTTAAGGTTGTTCAAAACAAGTACGGATACGACGATTTCCGGAATACATCAAGCGACAATCAATTTGAATTATAAGGCATTATTAAAACTACAATCACGTACTACAAGTTTTAAAACAACAATCACTTGCCTAATCACCCCGAAAATAACGGACAACTTGCCTAATAGTGAGATAAACAGGAGAAGCATAAAGATACCATCTGGAATTGAGTTAGCTGATCCCTTATTTGACGACAGTCGACCCATTGACCTTCTCATAGGTGCTGGATTGTTTTGGGATTTGCTATGTGTTGGTCAAATAAAAACTGGCAGGGACCAGCCCCTGTTACAAAAGACGAAACTAGGTTGGATTGTCACAGCAAGCATTCCACAGCAATCGCAATCGTTACGTGACAGGGCGGCATGTCATATGATAACAAACGCACAATTACACCAACAGGTAGAGAGATTCTGGGCAGTTGAGGAGTGTACGCAACGCAGTGGAGCCCCACCATTGAACCCTTTTGATCCATGCGAGCAGTTATTTAGATCTTCAACGTCTCAAGATTCAAATGGCAGATTTATTGTTAATCTTCCATTCAACGACAAGAAGGATCAATTAGGCGAATCATATCATATAGCAGTAAAACGCTTGATGTCAATGGAAAGGAAATTCAAGTCTAATGCTGCTCTACATGTTGAATACGTCAAGTTCATGAAAGAATACGAAGAGCTTGGGCATATGTCGAGGTTATCGCAAACACGAGTGGAAGAGGTGAGCCATGCATTCTATCTTCCACATCATGCAGTCATCAAGGAACAAAGTACGACTACCAAACTTCGAGTCGTATTTGACGGTTCGGCAATGAGCACTTCCGGTCTGTCATTAAACGATGTCCAACATGCGGGATATGAGGTACAAGATGAACTATTTTCGATACTATTGCGATTCAGGAAACATAAATACATTGTTGCAGACGATGCAAAACAAATGTATCGACAAATATGGGTGAAAGAGCAAGACAGAGCTTATCAACGAATTTTGTGGCGCCCCAATGACACACTACCTATAGAAGTATTTGAGTTGAATACAGTTACTTACGGCACGAGGCCTGGGGCATACTTGGCAAAACGATGTCTCAGACAAATTGGTGAAGAAAACAAGGAAGTACATCCTGATGCGTGTGAGGTCATCATCAATGACTTTTATTTAGATGACTTACTTACTGGCGCAAACAGCGTCGACGCTGCTAAGGAATTAAGCCAAGGATTAACGCAATTATTAAGAACAAGAGGATTTGAATTACGCAAATGGGCGTCCAATGATGCACGGATATTAAAGGATATATCAACAGATGAACGAGTGATAGAACCCAACAAGGATCCTAAAACTTTAGGATTGAAATGGAAAACGAGCACTGACGAATTATTGATCACAATAAGCCCGCAAG
The DNA here is from genome assembly GCF_039881205.1 of Euwallacea similis. Taxonomy (NCBI): domain Eukaryota; kingdom Metazoa; phylum Arthropoda; class Insecta; order Coleoptera; family Curculionidae; genus Euwallacea; species Euwallacea similis. The sequence goes on from NW_027098688.1 coordinate 54,255, forward strand.
AAGAGAGGAAAATAACCAAAAGGTCAATATTATCACAAATCGCTCAGATATTTGACCCATTGGGGATTATTGCCCCCATCACCGTTCAAGGGAAGATTATTCTACAACGCATATGGCAATTGCAACTCGAGTGGGATGAATCCTTGCCCCAAGATCTATACACGATTTGGAAGGAGTTTCAGCAAGGACTTATACATCTATACAGCATTCAAATACCTCGCCGAGTGCTGGGCGACCAAACCATACGAGTAGAACTCCACGGTTTCAGCGATGCATCTGAAAGGGCATTTGGAGCATGTATCTACTTAAGATCGACGGATAAAGAACAGAAGCACACAGTCCGACTGCTTTGTGCGAAATCAAGAGTTGCGCCACTAAAGAAGATGTCCATACCTAGGTTGGAACTATCGGCGTCCTTATTACTATCTCAATTGGTCAGTAAAACAACGCAAGCCTTAAAAACAAAGATCGAAGATCAATATTTTTGGAGTGATTCGATGATTGCGTTAGCATGGATTAAGGGCCAATCAAATAGATGGAAGAACTTTGTAGCTAATCGTATTGGAGAAATACAACGATTAACTAACAACAATTGGGCACACGTCACTTCCGAAAACAATCCAGCCGATTTGGTCTCACGTGGTGCGGATCCGATACAGTTGTCCAATTCAGCATTGTGGTGGCATGGTCCTTGGTGGTTATCTCAAGATAATACATCATGGCCATGCAAGGATATACAAGTAGAAGACGACGCAAGTGAGGAAAGGCATGTGGTACCTATGATCGCTCTCACCAATGTGATTCATCCCTTCAATTCGTTTAACAAATTCTCATCATGGCCACGATTAGTTCGTGTGCTAGCATACTGTTTAAGGTTTATACACACAACGCGTAATAAGGACAAGGATATAAAATCATCAGCATTGAGCACCTATGAAATACAACGGGCGCAAAGGTGCATCATTAAAATTGCTCAACAGGAGTGGTTCAGTGAAGAGTTGAAACGTTTGAAGGCAGTTCAACCAGTGGCAAAATCCAGCCGACTATCATCGTTGAATCCCTTTATTGATACCAACGGTATACTCAGGGTTGGTGGCCGTCTTCAAAAGGCGCCCATCGAATTCGATCATAAGCATCCTATTATATTACCGCCAAATCATAGGTTGACATGGCTAATAATAGAATATGAGCACAAAAGGCTGTTGCATGCTGGTTATCAAGCAGTGATATCATCATTGCGCACAAGATATTGGCCATTGTCAGCTAAGATGATGGTACGTAAAATTGTGAAAAAATGCGTCACGTGCATTCGATTACAAGGCACCACTACCCAATATATCATGGGCAATTTGCCGTCATCGCGCATTACCCCCACTCGTCCGTTTCTTATTAGCGGTGTAGATTATGCTGGACCCCTGTACTTAAAGGAAAGGGGTCGCAGTCGTGTCACTATCAAGGCATATATGTGCATTTTTATATGTTTCACTACCAAAGCTGTGCACATCGAATTAGCACATGATCTCACGACAGACGCGTTCCTGAATTGCTTACGACGATTCATTTCACGTCGTGGTCGTTGTCAAAGGTTATATTCAGATAACGGGTTAAACTTTGTAGGAGCTCATAATCAGTTGAACGAATTAGGAGCCTTGTTACAGAGCAAGGGGTTTCGCGATAAGGTAGGGGAATATACAACAAATGAACAGATCGTTTGGCACTTAAATCCGTCATATTCACCTCACTTTGGCGGATTGTGGGAAAGCGCAGTCAAGTCCACTAAATTTCATTTGAAACGCGTGGTTGGTGAAACCAGGTTAACATATGAAGAAACATACACAATACTAACACAAATCGAGGCTTGCTTGAATTCCCGTCCATTATCACCCCTATCTGATGATCCAAATGATTTAACTCCACTAACTCCCGCACACTTTCTCATTGGAGAATCCCTAACGGCCTTACCTGAAGCTAACGTTAGTGAAATACCGATCAATCGCTTGGACAGATATCAACACTTGCAATACATGGTTCAACATTTTTGGCGACGATGGCAGCAGGAATATCTTCATCAACTACAACAGCGCAACAAATGGACTCATGGCTCACCGTGCCAATTGAAACCAGGATCCATGGTCATTATTAAGGACGATAATTCACCTCCTACGCGATGGCGTTTGGGGAGAATAACTCAGCTGCATATGGGCACTGACAGCATAGCGCGAGTTGTGTCGCTAAGGACTTCGGATGGCATAATAACTAGACCGGTGGTAAAACTTATACCGCTACTCATCGACCCTGAAGACTCTTCCTCTAAGGTAACCCGATCAATAACAGCAGCATCAAGTGAGCAGTAACCCTTTGCAGAAAACCACTGAAGTTAGAACTAACTTAAATTAATTGTTATATTGACAATTAGTTATGCATACTTGTAATGTAGGTACACACACATACACGTCTTACTTGCATAACATCATACGCTAATCGTTAGAATCACCTATCATCACATTCATTTGAAATGGGTCATTTCAAGGGGGGGTGTATGTTATATGCTTTAAATTAGTTTACGATCCAGTGAGCTCTGTTTCGGCAAGGTTTTATTGATAGCGATTGAGATTCCCACGATGTCGTAGAATGTTCAAGACCATGAATAGCACGTCCAGTTTCATGCCGTCATACAGTTTTTGAAGGCACCTATTGTTGTCTTATTCACGCGATTGTTGTGAAGATGGACTGAGGACAGATGTGCGTCTAATTATAAGATGTTCGCCTTATTTGATTTACAACCGAAATTTCCAATGTCGAGTCCAATAAACCTCCCTTCCGAACTTCTCATCGACGGGGTTAAAAAAGATGAGACAAGTCTCGGTCTCTTCTCCACGAACATTCGGACCGTACACATCGCGATCGGTCACTCACAACACCTTAATTTACACTCACTAATGCTCTAGATATATTACATTATAGTTATTCGAACATATCGTATTTTAGATTTATTGTTATTAATTAATAAATAGTGTTAACCAACATTGTGAATTGATTGAACAATTAATATCATCTCGTTTACAACCATACGGGAAAAACAATGAGAAATTTGAAATTAACTATCGATTTAAAAAATAAACAATTAAAAAATGAATACTTAAAAATACCTTTCGAATTTAGAACTAACTTTGATGAATTTCGAATAGAAATCCCAAGCAAAACAATTAAACAAGTTTCATTCAAAACAAATTTACCTAACAATACCAATTGAATAATACCTCAATTTCAAGATGAAACAATTGAATATCCAATAACTTTAGTACAAATAAAAAACAATCGCTACAACATTGATATCACTAATCACTCTGAAAAAAGCATTGCATTACAATGTAACTCACAAGATCATCTACCAATGGAACAGATTGAAATCAATAATTATGAAATAAATGATTTTGAAGAAAACCGAAATAAACAGAATCCAATATTAAAGGAAGAAAATAAAATTAATGATACAGAAATATCACAATTAATCAGATACGATCATTTAAATAAAGAAGAAATAAAAGGCCTATTCCAAGTAATTAAATCATGCCAAAAGGTGTTGCACAAACCCAAAGATCCTCTAACTTTTTCAAATAATGTTAAACATGTAATTTCAACCACAGATGAAATTCCTGTTTATACTAAAAGTTATAGATATCCCTATGTTCATAAAGAAGAAGTACAAAAACAGATCACACAAATGTTGAATCACAAAATAATAGTACCCTCAAACTCCCCGTGGAGTTCTCCAATTTGGATAGTGTCAAAAAAGCTAGATGCTTCAGGAAAACAGAAATGGAGACTAGTAGTAGACTATAGAAAACTTAACGAAAAAACTATCGACGACAAATACCCGTTACCAAACATTGCGGATATATTAGACAAGTTAGGAAGAAGTCAATATTTTACAACATTAGATTTAGCAAGCGGCTTTCATCAAATTGAAATGGACCCTAAAAGTAAAGCAAAAACAGCCTTTAATGTTGAAAATGGACATTATGAATTTAATCGTATGCCCTTTGGTTTAAAAAACGCACCAGCGACTTTTCAAAGAGCAATGGATAATATTCTCCGTGGTTTGCAAGGAAAAATATGTCTTGTTTATATGGACGATATTGTAATATATTCAACAAGTCTTCAAGAACATTTAAATTCACTAAAAACAGTTCTCAACCATTTAATTGAGTACAATATGAAAATTCAGTTAGACAAATGTGAATTCCTAAAGAAAGATGTTGAATTTCTTGGACACATAATAACACCTGAAGGTATCAAACCAAATAAAAAGAAAATAGAAGCAATAAAAAATTTCAAATTACCAACCACACAAAAGGAAATAAAATCATTCCTTGGATTAATTGGTTATTATCGAAACTTTATAAAAAATCTTGCAAAAATAACAAAGCCAATGACTAATTGTCTAAAGAAAAATACGAAAATAATTCATGATAAAGCATTTATCGAATCTTTCAACCTATGTAAAAACATTCTAACAAACAGTCCTTTGCTACAATACCCAGATTTCTCAAAACCATTTATATTGACAACAGATGCATCAAACTATGCTATAGGCGCAGTATTATCACAAGGAACAGTAGGAAGTGACCTACCAATTGCCTATGGAAGCAGAACTCTAAGTACTACAGAAAGCAATTATTCCACAATAGAAAAAGAATTGTTAGCAATAGTATGGGCAACGAAATATTTTCGACCATACTTATTCGGAAGAAAATTTATAATCGTAACCGATCACAAACCATTACAATGGCTCTTCTCAATTAAAGAACCAAATTCAAAATTAGTACGATGGAGATTAAAATTTCAAGAATATGATTATACAATACATTATAAAAAGGGAACCCAAAATGCTAATGCTGATGCACTATCAAGACCTCCAAGAGAAATTGATCAGGAAATAAACCCTATTGAAGTTCAACCACCATTAACTCACATGTCAGCAATATGTGAAAAAGAAAAAGAAAATAATTCTGAAGACCAATATTTATGGCTTGACAAAATTAAATATTTCTTCGAATCGCAAAAAGAATGATTTGATAAACCAAAGAAAGTCTTCCCAAAACAAAAAATTAACGTAATATCTGATATTCAAATTAAACCACCAAAAGAGAAAGAAGAAATTATTAAAGATAATCAACCATCAACGAGTAAGCAATTAAAAGAGCGAAAAGTATCAACAAAAGACTCCGACACAATTACTGTACATTCAGCAACTGAAAACCCTATATTAGGAGCACCCTATGTTAATAAGAGTATTAACTCTTATAAAAACCAGATAATCTTTAAATGGACAAATAAAGATCATCCTTACGTACAAACCAAACAATTATTTAATACAAAAAGAAGAATATTCATGTTTATCAACAAAGAACCTATAACGGAAGAAATCCAAACATTAATAACAGAATACTTACCACCAAACCTATATTGTATGCATTTCCCCGATAAAGAACTAGAACCTTTAATATTACGAATTTTCCAAATGACATTTAAAAATAACACATACCAATTATTCATCTCAAACTTACTATTAGAAGATATAATGGAATTAGACGAACAAAAAGGTATCATTGAGAGATATCACACAACGAAAACATCCCATAGAGGAATAACCGAAAATATCGCCAACATTAAGCAAAGATATTATTGGCCGAGTCTAGAAAAAGATGTGATAAATTATATCAGTACATGCGAAATATGTCAAAAGGTAAAATACGAAAGACACCCCCATAAAATAATATTCAAACCAACAACAACAAAACCATTCGAACACATCTACATGGACACATATTCAATTGCAAAACAGAAGTTTCTCACAATTCTTGATAATTTTTCCAAGTTCGCAGCGGCATACCCAATTAATGAAAATGCCATTGAAGTATGTCAAAGTTTGATAAAATTATTTGCACATCATGGAACGCCAAGTAAAATTACAACGGATAATGCACCTTCTTTTAAAAATGCAATGGTACAAGAACTATGTCAAACTTATCAAATAGAATTGCACTTCACCACGCCTTACAACCCAAATTCAAACTCTCCCATCGAAAGATTTCATTCAACCTTACAAGAAAGCTTAGTAGCATTGAAACAATATCATAAGTCGAAAACGATTCAAGAATTAGGTGACTTAGTTGTATTAAACTATAATAACAGTATCCATACATCCCATGAATATACTCCATTCCAAGTTCTTAAAGGGAACTTAAATTATCAATTAAATTTTGAAAAGGATTTAAACCAGTTACAAACAAATTATATACACGAAATAAATGAAGTATTGCAGGAACTAAACAATCATATCAATACTAAATTAAATATTAAAAAAGCCATGAAATTGTCACAATTAAATAAAAACCGTAAAGATAACCCTGAAATACCAGAAGGAACACAACAATTACTAAAAACACCTAAAAAATTAACACAGAAAATAGAACCCAAATATAAACAAACTACTTTTGTCAACCAAAGACATCCAAAAGATACTAAGACTTGTGTTTTGTTTTCAGATGTTCCTCATATTCCTAGTTCCTCTGCTGGTCAAAGCCCAGTATACGATAGAAGAACTCAAAAACCCATTATTACCAATATATCAAGGTCAGAGTTACGCGATAACAAATAATCATCATGTTTATTATCACGTAAACCTTACAAACATGCATAATTGTATTCAAACGATAGAAAAAACCCTATTACAAGTTAATACCATACAAAATCTTAATATCCCATCATATCAACAATTACTCATTACTTATTAAAGCAAACAGATTCTATTAAGGCTTTCATACAACACTACACTACCCCTATGAGAGTTAGACGCGGTTTAATTAATATCGTCGGTAAAGCTCATAAATACTTGTTTGGTACTCTTGATGCTGACGACGGTGAACGATATGATAATTATATCAAAATCCTAAGAGAAAATCAAGACATTAGTAACACACAGACAATTGTGAAAAAATTAACTAAAGATATTGATGCTCAATTTAACACTGTTAAGACAAATCAACAGCAAATTCAAATACAAATTAATGATTTATCTAAAATGACACAATCAACATCTACAACTGTTTACTTAATCCTCTTACTTGACAATTTAGAGCATAATATCCAAACAATAAATGAACTAAAAATAACCCTAAAGACCGCAATAAATTTCGCTGAAATAAATATTCTTCATCATAGTATTCTAAATTATAGGGACCTTCATCACATAATACAAAACATCCCTATAGATCAAAGAATTTCATTCAAACATCTTATATCTTATTATGAAGCAGCTCATACAGACGTAACCATCCAAAACAATTTAATAATCTTTTATATTGCTGTACCACTAATAAAGAACCAGCAATATAAACTCTATCACATTTATCCTATACCAATAAATAACCAAATGATAATGCCTATTAACACATACTTACTACAATCCAATGATAAATCATATAATCTAAAAGAAAGATGCCCCAAGACAGAAAAATTCTATCTATGTTCAGAAAATTTATTGAACTCAAATGAACCCTGAATATTTGAGACAATAACATAAGTAAGATTTCAGTCACAGAATTAGAAGACAATTATTTAATAATAATCCCACAAGAACAACAAATTCTTCAATTTAAATGTCCACAACAGACGACGGTTGAAACAATAACAAAACCATCCCTCGTCTTACCCTCAGAATGTACTGTTGAAACAAATAATCGATTGTATGAATCACAAAAACCACAAACAGTAAATCTATGATTAAAGTTGCCAGCACTTACACTGAATACAACTTTAATACATGATATCAAACCTTTGGTACTAGAAAGCCTACACCTAGACGATATACGCAATGATTTAGAAATCGCTCAAAATCTTAAAACAAACCCTTTAAAGAAATTCGATGTTATCAACACAAGCATTTCTACAACATTAATAATCATTGTTGTTCTAGTAATTATTTGCATCATACTTTACTATGGTTATAGTTATTATCGTAAGTCTAAAATAACTAAAAAACCTGTACAAATAGGCATAGAACTACAACCCCTCGAAAAGTTACCCACCTTTTCTCAGTCTTAAGGAGGGAGGAGTTATATGGCTATTTCACCTTACATTGTAAGATTTAGCTATGATTCATCATCTATTGTACGTGCCAAAATGACGAATACTAAGTTTGGCCATATCAGCAACTAATTACTATAAAAGGCGAAACCATGTAAATCAACAGTTAGTTATAAGTTGACATTCAAACTAGATGTAGTTATCTAAAAGAATCTTGTATTGCTCTAATGAATAAAGTTTTAATATTTTTTAAAACGTTCATTTCACGATCAGAAGTATAATTGTTGCATCACTTTTCGAATGTTTACTACCAGGTCTACCGGTATGAAATGAGCGCTATTTTGTGAAAATAAAACACCAATTTTAACAAGGAAAGAAAAATAAAATTTATTCAAAATATTAACCATTGTTTTCTACACATTTTGACCACCTTTCTGGCAATTTATAGATACAACGCCAATAGAAATGTGCCTCTTTGGCATCAAACCAATTAGACACCCAATTTTCTACTTCTTCGTAGGAATCGAAGTGCTGCTCAGCCAATGCGTGTCCCATCGATGAAAACAAATGGTAGTCCGAAGGAGCCAAGTCTAGTGAATACGGCGGATGGGGTAGCAACACCCAGCCAAGTGTTTTGATGGTATCCTGAACCGGTGTTGCTTTGTGTGGAGGTGCGTTTTCATGGAGCAAAATTACCTTCCCGTGTCTTCTGGCCCATTCTGATCGTTTTTCGATCAACGCATTGTTTAAATTAATCAATTGTTGTCGGTAGCGAACAGTATTAACGTTTTCACCAGGTTTTAAAAGCTCGTGGTGCACCACACCTTTCTGTTCCCACCAAACACACAGCATTGCCTTCTTGCCGAATCGATCAGGTTTTGCAGTCGATGTTGATGGTTGTCCCGGATCAACCCATGATTTTTTCCGTTTATGATTTTGAAAATAAATCCATTTTTCATCTCCAGTAACAATTCGATGCAAAACTAATTTTCTTTCGTGCCTTTGAAGCAAAATTACACAGGTGTTTTTTCGGTTCTCCATCTGTCTTTCATTCAATTCATGCGGTACGCATTTTCCACATTTTTGGATCTTTCCCATAGCTTTTAAATGATCAGAAATTGTTTGTTGTGTAACATTTTTAGCGATGAAGCGAATTTTGATGTTGATGGCTTCGTTAATAGCCAAAATTGTCGCATTTAGAGTTCAGAGAATCCACATGTAATTGTTGAAAGAAAAATACATCCATAGCGTGTTACTGTTTGGTGCGGCTTTTGGGCTGGAGGCATCATTGGACCATTCTTTTTCGAAAACATGGCTGGGTAGGCAAAAGCGGTTAATAGTGTTTGCTGTCGCGACATGACAGTCCACTTTTTGATACCTAAATTGCAAGATATGGATGTGAATGACATGTAGTTCTAACAAGAGGGGGCCACATATCCTACAACCTGCGAGACCATTCATTTACTGCCTAAATAATAATATCCGAGTCGTGCAATTTCCCGATATGGCGATAAGAATTAGCCAACAAGGTCATGTGACTTTACACTCCTGGACTTTTTTCTTTGGGATTTTTTGAAATTTACGGTCTATGCCAACAAGCCCACGACGAGCTATGCATTGAAAGAAAAAATTAAGTGCTGTATGAACAAAATTCAGCCACATTTATGTAAAATGGTTATGAAAAATTTCATCAAGAGTGTGTATGTGCCAAGAAAGCTATGAAGGCCACTTACCTGATATGCTATTACATAAAGTATACATAAAGTATACATAACCCTGTCCTGTATACTTTATGAATCAATTAAAAAATTGCCATTATCAATCAAAAACCTGTGTTTTCTAGAAAAATTACTTCTTATTTGAATGTTGGGGCACCCTTTATAACTTGTGACCATAGGAGTATTACAAACAGTACAATAAATTAGTGTCAAAAGTATTCCTGAGTTTGTTTTGCGAGTTCCATTATAGATGTATAACACTTTATGGTTGAATTGCGTTTTAGTCTTTTTTTCGAGCTTAATTAAGAAAATTTCTATTGCGGACCTGTACATATTCTTTTAATTTTTAAGAATAAACAATTAGTTATGTCAATTAACAGTGTATGTTATTTGAGTGTTTAATAATAATCTAATGACTGAATTGATGTACTAATTTAATAGAATGCACAAAGAGAAAATAAATTAAAATTAACAGAAGTCCTAAAAATCGAAAAACAACAACAAACCAATACGAATAAAACAATTAAATTTAGAACATATGTCCGAAAAAATTGCCATTATTTTCCAAGCATAAATAGCACCTTGAAACTGTCGATTCTAACATCGTAGTCAACATGTGTGGAGTAATACCGGCAACTGCGTGCAGAACTAACCTCCTCAGTTTCTGCACTGTAGCATAATTTTGCTGATAAACTTAATTCTTAACAAATCCCCATACGAAGAAATCAAGCGGGATTATATCGAGTGAACTATTTCATTTTATTTAAGGATAAATAAAATAAGGAGCAATTTAACACACCTTAAATTTTATTTAATACGAAAAATATGAGTTGATAGTGTTGATATGTACCCAACGTCGCTCCAAGGTCAGTTTTCTTTAGGACGAAAAAATAAGATTCGATCGTGTTGGTATGTATCTAAAGTAGGCTCAAGGTTGACGAAAGCGAAACAGTAGAAATTCTTTCGAAACTCGTTTGCGAGTTAAATATTACCACTTCAATCAAAAACAAAAAAAAAGAAATAGCTCAAAATGCGTAATCAATTGCAATCAAGACAATGGGGCGTCTGTACACGTCCCCACAGAGCATTCCAGTAAGAAGCCAAAATAATCCACGATCCCCAAAGGGCAAGGCGGAATATCTCAACAAAAATAATTAAATGCAACAATTAACTATGTTCGGATACGTAAATCCGCATAGATCCGGCTCAAAGGACCAAATTGTCATGGAGATCAAATTCCTCCGAAGGCCAAGTGTCTACACTGTAAAGTACTTCGCGCTAATTTCTCATGGAAACTTAATGACAATATTGCAAAACGATTAGATTGTTTGCATTTAAGACACTGCCCTTTTAATCAATGTATCAGAGCCATTCAAATGTGATCGACTTTGACCAAAAGTTCAAGTTCTGTTTACTTCCAACTACCCCTAATAGTGTAATTTAGATAAGTTGCATTATCAATTATGTCATTATAGCTTTTACCCCATATATACCGGGTGATTCAAGAAGATGGTTCGCCCTTATAACTTTTTTGTTTTTAAACTTAGAAAGTTGAAATTTGGAGGGAAGCTAGGTAAACCATATAGTAATTGGACATCATACAGTTATTGGAGAGACTGACTAAAATAGGTTATTACAAGAATATGTGACGGAGCCAGTAGCGCGTGCAGTGTCACCCGTCTACAATGACAGCGACAGTGCACTGCGAGCCAGAACATCTCGGTTCTGTAGAGAACTAAAACAACGGCGGGAAAACATTTTCCATAACGGTTTCCGGGAATACATTCTGGATAGTTCAATCAAAACCATATAAAACCGTTGGCCACACCACCAACGGTCCCTTTTCTCTTTCGTGCCTCGCACCCTCCACATATACTCCAACTGATAACAATCATACTCTGTACATAGTAGAAATAAGTTTATTCTAAGTTTAGTAATAAAACACAAAACGTTCCTGTTTTACGAGTTCTGTGTGGCAATCCTATTTCTGACACCCAATGGAAAACGCCTAGTGATTCCATATCTCGACAACAGGACAAATAGTTTAGAAGTCGATGCGGTTTTTCGTTGACAAATGTCAACGTTGTTGTGACATCTTTCATACCGATTTAAGATTTCCCGCGAAATTCTCATTAGTAATGCGTATTAGTCAATATATTTTTGCTGTGTAAAAATTCCTTAATTACCGATAAGTACATAGCTGTTTAGAAACCATATATTGTTTAATAACAATGACACATATTTTTTTGTTAATATAGAACTTTATATTTCTCAATTCTGAAAGTGTACATGTAAGATTTCGGTATCGTTATGGAAAAAATAAATAAATAAAACAAAGTTAGTTTTGAGGTACTCCTTTACTTGTCAAGAATCAAGGCCGGAATGCCCCCCGATACACATGTCTTATCCACCCCCGAGTTCATCCCTGCCTTTTTAAGAACATTGATAAGCCACATTCCAGGTTTTTCCTCACGATTCCCTGACCCATCATCAATTTTTCTCTCACCTATGTTAAGGAATTCCTAAAAAACCATATATCGTTTTCTCACGCTTATCTTAGAAGTAATTTACGGCTAATCCCCATATTATTCTCACATGGTATTACTTGATAGTCTCAACATAAGCAAGGAATGCTCACACGGCCAATTCTGACACTAAATTCGCTCTCGGATTTACCTCTAACAATTATTGACAAATAAAGCATACTCAATGAATTAATCTAAGTTTTAACAAAAATATACTCGATGAATTACATCTAAGTTTTAAACAAAAACATACTCAATAAATTAAATCTAAGTTTTCAAACAACAAAAAAACTCGCAAAGTGCGAAGCGCTACGGTTTCCAACATCAACAATTTTTTTTTGTCAAATGCGAAGCGTTATGGCTTCCAACGTCAACATTGTTTTTTTTTTAATATATTTTTTCAATTGGTCAATGCTCACACGAGCCTAATAACAATAACAATAAGTAAATAATTAGTCATCTTCCATCTGAAACTTTCCAGGCCATATTCGTAACATATCGGTTGCAACAATCCTTTTGCGATTTGTTATTAAGTTTAGCAGTTCCACTCGATCATTCGGAACGAGTTTTGTGATTTCAAAAGGAACGTCATACCTTCTGTCCAGCTTTGCCAAGTGAGAGTTTCCAGATGGATGGAAAACGATATCTCCTACACTAAAGCTTTTGTTAATTCTATGCGTTTTATCATATTTAGATTTCATGTATTCTCCATGCCCAAGAATACGTTCATATGCTAGTAGACGATCTTTTTCTAGAGTATCAGTTATGGTGCGAGGAATGGCAGACGTTAGAGACTCAATGTTTTGGCTGGTTAGGTGTCGACCCGTTAGAAGATAAATAGGTGCGAATCCTGTAGTTTTTTGAACCGTTGTGTTTAGTGTACCCTGTAACTTTTCCGTGCTACTTGTCCATTCTGACTTATCTTTGAGTGTTGTTCCTAACAAATCTAGTACCGTAGAGACATACCTCTCGACTTGGCCATTACCTCTAGGGGCACTTTTGGCTACACAGTGCTGCTCAATATTTAGGTCTGATTGGTATTTTGTAACTAATTTGTCGATAAAATTTGTCCCGCGGTCGGAAATGACTCTTTTTGTGTTTCCTAAGATGTTCAAATAAATTCTTAATTTATCACGGGTTTCTGTTCCCGTTAGGGTTTTTATGGGAATTAAGAAAACAAATTTAGTAAAAGAATCTATTAAAATTAAAAGATGTTTAAATCCCTCCTTAGTTTCGGGAAAAGAACCGACAAAATCGGCGTGTAAGGTGTGAAACGGGATTGGTACCTTTTTGATGGGATGTAGGGTTCCTTGTTTTGGGCCAGTATGTTTTTTAGTCAATATGCACGTTAAGCATTATTACAGTATTTCCTGACAAATCGGACCATTCTGAGGAACCAGAAGTAATGATTTATCATTGCAAATGTTTTATCTATTCCGAAATGGTTCTGTTCGTCATGTAATAACTTTAACAGACCAAATCGGCTGCCTTTCGGGACATAAGCACGATAGATAGGGGGGTTTTGTCCCGGGTTGATTTTTCGGAACAAAATATCTTTTTGACAAAAGTATTCATGTGTTAATTTCCCTTCTTCTAATTTGGATTTAATTTCTCGTGTAATTGGGTCTTTTTTTGACTAATTTTTAGTCAGTTATCGGTTGTAATGATATTTATATGCAACGTGCGGGATTTCTCTATCGGATTTCGATTTAAGTAGTCTACGTGCTGAATATATTTGCCTTTCCGATATTCGATTGTAAAGTTGAATAATTGTAAGTACAGCCACCAGCGCGCGACTCTCGGGACCAAATCCTTTTTGTTTTGGGTTAATTTTAAGGCATTACAATCGGTCACTAGCTTGAAGTTGAAGCCTAGCAAATGTACCCTAAAGTGTTTAACGGCCGTATATACCGCTGAGTTTCCAATTCGTATGAATGATATCGGCTTTCTGTATCTGTGGTACGCTTGGAAAAATACGTAACTACCCTTGTCGTCCTATCTAGATGTTTTTGAAACAGTATCGCCTCGAATTCCAATGAATTTGCGTCTGTGTGCAACTCGGTCTCTAAATTTGGATCAAAAATGGCTAATAATGGAAGTTAACTTAGAAAGGCACAGACGTAAGTCTTCGCGATTTCTTGTTCACTTCCCCAAACACATTTTTCGCTAGCTCTTGTTAGCTTTGTTAGCTTGGTTATAGGGACGGTACGAGTCGCGAACTCTGGAATATACTTCCGAAAATAGCTTGCTAATCCCATAAATTGGCGAACCTGCTTGACGTTCCTTGGTTCGGGCGCCCTAAGTAAGGCCTCGACCTTTTCCGGTCCCGGTTTTACCCCGGCTTTTGATATGACTTGCCCCAAATACAAAATTTCGTTTTGGAAAAATTTGCACTTTTTAATATTGAGAGAAAATCCGGCGGCGGAAAGTGCTTGTAACACGCGATCTAACTTTTCTAATCCCTCGTCAATTGTGTTTGATAGAATTAGCACATCATCCATGTAAGCTAGAGCGTCCCTGTCCTTTAACCTACCTAGAGCCTTGCATATTGCCCTTTGGAACACAGCTGGCGCGTTTGATAACCCAAAAGGAACCTTGAGATATTCAAACTGCCTGTCAGAGATAACGAACGCTGTTTTGTCAATAGAACCTTCCGACACTGGAATTTGATGAAATCCCGAGGCCATATTGAGGGTTGTAAAATATTTCGTTTTTCCTAACTGATCGATTTGGTCATCAATACGCGGTAAGGGAAAGCGGTCCTTTACAGTTATTTGGTTTAGTGCGCGATAGTCAACGCACAGCCGGCTTGAGCCGTTCTTTTTGTGAACTAGTATTACGGGACTGGCGTAGGGAGAATTACTTTCCCTAATAATTTGATTTTTTAATAAATCTTCGATGATTTCCTTGACTGTTTCGCGTTCACACAAGGCCATTCGATATGGGTTGTAGTGGATTATCTTGTCGCTCTTTAATTTTATCTCGAGTTCCCCTGTATTGACTTTAGTCACTGAGTTTCCCGTAGTAATGTGCCCACTATACCTGAGAAAGATGGTTTTTAGTGAATCTAGATCTTTTCCTCTGAGAGTAGTCACGATTAAATCGTCAGCCAAGGAAGCAGGATTTACTCTTCCTACCTCCCTGTTGCCTTCACTGCTCAAATGGATCCGGGTGCCATCTGAATCAGACATAATTTGGATTCCCTTGTGTTCGAATAAATTCCGACCCAAGATGACATCGAAATCCATAATTGTGTCTTCGACCACGTGAAAGAGTAACTGAAATGCCGTTCCCTCACGTTCGATCGTCAGACGAGTTTTACAATTAGTGGGAACCATCTTACCCCCAAATCCCTTCAACATCAAAAAACTGGGGATCAAATGACAATTGAGTTTCCTAGCAACACTTTCCCGGATTAAACTACATTCAGCCCCGGTATCGACTAAACAATTGACTTCATTACCCTGAATTGAAAACTTTGTACAAAACTCATTATTTAATTTGACAGTGAAGAAATTAATCTTTGCTATTTTATTATCAGATTCCCTTGTTCGCTTGTTTTTTTTTTAAGCATTTCGATTCGTCATGACCCTGTTTGCGGCAAAAACTACAAGTTACGCGGGCAGGTCTTGTTTCCAGTCCAGGTTCCTTTCCCGAATTGGGGCAATTTCGTACTAAGTGTCCTGGACTGTCACAAAGATAGCATAATTTAGGGCGATCATCTTTCCCGAACGGATATTGGCGTTTCGTTCGAATAGGGGTGGCTTGTTTATTATTATCTACCATTTTGAAATTATTTAAGAGAGATAACAACGCAGCCACAGTGGTGACCCCACTATTAAACATCGCGGTTCGTACCGTTGCGTCTCTAACGTCACCCATTACGAGTTCTACCAACTGAGACTCAGATAAATTAAAGTTCAAGGCCTTAAGTAAGGAAATTTTCTTTCTATCATACTCACAGTACTCTTTAGCGTCGTTGCTGGTGTATCTGCTGGCCTGGCGAAACCGCTCACTCAAGTTGTTTTTCGGCGGGTATAGGTCCGACAGTTCCGCCTTGAAGTTTTCCCAAGTTTTCTCGGAAGGCTGCCAAGCGTTGAACCATTCTTTGGCGTCGCCCATCAATACACTAGCCGCTCGTGATAGAGTCTCGAAATCGGTCCAATGGAAGGCTTCTCGGAGCTTTTCGATCTCGGTTACCCATCTCCTGCTGCCCCCAAATCGTCACTTGCTGAATTGAAGAGTGGTATTTGGATCGAGGTGACTACATTCTTTGAAGAGTTCGGTTGCCCTGCGTTTTCCCTCATTTATTGGAGAGTTTCAGCTAAGACTTGGAACAAAGCCTCCATGTTCCAGTTTTGCCACACTCGCGATTTTTGAAGAAGAAAGAAAAAAAACTTCCGTGTAACTACTCGGCGCTATTGAAGCACGACCAAAGCACTTATTCGCACACAATTAAAGCACTGATTAGGACACGACTAAGGCACTGATTAGGATTGTATCCCACTTCTGATGTAAGATTTCGGTATTGTTATGGAAAGAAAAAAATAAAAAACAAAGCAAGTTTTGAGGTATTCCTTTACTTGTCAAGAACCAAGGCCGGAATGCCCCCCGATACACATGTCTTATCCACCCCCGAGCGCACCCCTCTCTTTTTAAGAGCATTGATAAGCCACATTCCAGGTCTTTTCCCACGATTCCCTGACCCATCATCAATTTTTCTCTCGCCTATGTTAAGGAATTCATAAACAACCCTCTATCGTTTTCTCACGCTTATCTTAGAAGTAATTTACGGCTAACCCCCATGTCATTCTCACATGGTATTACTTGATAGTCTTAACATAAGCAAGGAATGCTCACATGCACAATTTCATCAAAAATTAAATGGACAAAAGATGCAACGCTACAAGGCCCATTGGAAGTGAAGAGAGACTAGCTGCCTTTTTAAAGTAAATCATTTTAATATGTGATGTACTCATTATTATTATTCAAATGAATGTGAAGTTAAATAATTTATATAGGTGAACACATTATGTGAGCCATTAGTTTATTGTTCCTCAAGGATATTAATGGAGCTTAACAGAAATTGTCCGAGTAATATAGGATCATTTTCTGTGGATTTTAGATTTTCCAATAATTTATTTCTCTCTTCAACTCTTAATTTAGCTTTTTCTTTATATTTTATCCATAGTCTATTTTAATAGAACAGCTACATATCTTTCTTAACTTTTTTAGCCAATTTTGGGGTTGCACTTGACGCGGATGTAACTCATGTCGCAAGTAACGGTTTAGAAAGTTTTTGTGGTTGCAATTCATTCTCTGCGCTTTAGTTTTGCTCCTGCATGTTGAATTCTAAAATATTTTTGTCTATGTCTGCAGATCTGACATTATTTTTTTAAATTTCCATACTTTGATACTTTGGATTAGATTTATGTATCCCGCCAGTCTAGATCCAAAAAGGAATAAATAATAATATTAGGTTTCATTTAAGAGCAAACGTCTAGACTCATTAAGAATATTGATGACTAGATAGAATAAATAAAAATGTGAAATAGGACGTACATACCCCATATAGAAGAGGTTTGTAAATTAGTCTTGAAAAGGACACTGCCCTTGCCTTTCGATAAGAAAATAAAACGCTCCAGCTTGTATTAACATCTAGTGCCGTGTTTCATTGAACACCCATTTTCCTATGAAAATTTAATACTTTGAGTTGACGCTTCACTTTTAACAAATATCTGTTTTCTTCTGATTGCATCTGTTAATGAATGGCAATTTTTGAGTCTTTATCAAGTCATAAAATCACACAGAAAATGATTTGATCGATCTTATAAGTGAAAAGAAAATGTATGTAGGAAGACCCTAAGGCGAGTTACTTCCAGAAGCTATGAGTCGCAAATTAAATACAAGAAAAGTCGCTTATTACCACTAACGTATTACTAAGAACGAATGTCACTAATATTACACTAATTAATATTTACACGAATATATACCGACTACCGTAAATGGTGATAAATGTCTTATGCTAATGATCTCTTTTACAAAGGTAGACCGTATGTAAATCGAATCATAAGATGAGAGGCATGACAATCTGGGGCCAGTCCTCTCAATCTCAACTCTCGTTAATTACTGCCCTCCCTTCCTGATTTCCATTTCTTTCCTTTTGTCCGCTGGCCCCGTTTTGCCCCCCTTGCATGTTAAAAACAAGTGTCCTTTATTTCCGAAGTTCTTGAAAGTTATACCATAAAAAATGACAATGAATGTTTTAGGTTGACAGAATAGCGAGAAAACCAGAACCCCGATCGATTACATAGGGTCCTACCAATACAAGAAGTCTGTCTGCCTGTCTACTTAGGGATATTCACTAAATTTATGGTGGCACCGACATGTATAAAAGTATTACTTTTTCATTTTTACAGAAACTTCCACAAAATATCATAATCATTATTAACCACGAATGATCGTTTATTACAGATTCTTGGCTACAGAAGACATCTACAAAAGTATTACGTACAGCTACAGAATGGTATGGTCCATTACAATCAACCTAAAGCAGACCTAAAAGAAAATGTTGTTTTCCTGGAATAAGGAATGAAGTGACTGAAACATCTAATACATTAAATCCACATTATAATAGATGCTGAAAATGTTCACCGTTGTTATTTAAACACACATTTACTTGTCTTTTTAAATTTTCAAACATGTTTTTGAGTTGTTCCTGTAACATATTATTTATTTTCCGGGTGATTGCTTCTTTCAATTCATCAAGAGTATGGAGTCTTTTTTTGAAAATTTTGTTTTTTAAATACCAGAACAAAAAACATTCTAGTGGAGTCAAATTGGGGGACCTTGGGAGCAACAGTCCTCAACTAATGACCCTTTTGTTATAAAACTCTTCAATAAACTTTAAAGTTCTTTTGGCAGAGTGAACAGTAGCTTCATTTTATTGGAAATATCCATTTTGTACTTTGTCATCATAGACTTCATCTAAGAAACTCTGTAAATTATTCTCTTAGTATCTTTCAGCATTTAAAGTATTAAAAAATTGGGCCAATAATACGTCCCCTGGACATGGCTATCCAAACACCAATTTTTAATGGGCGCAAACTTGTTTTCAGAAATTGGTGAGGATTTTTTGTTGTTCAAGTCCTATAATTTTGGCTATTCACATATCCTGATAAGTGAAACCATACTTCATCAGAGAAAAACATCAATTTGAGAAGTTCATCATTAAAAGTTCCATTGAATCATTTGCAATACCTAACCCATTGGGAATAATTGTTGGACAACTGTTACTTTATACAGGTGCATCTTCATTTTTTTTTAATGCTTTATGGCAAGTTCCGACTGAAAGACCTACAGAACAATGTTACGTTTGATTAAGCTCGAAACTAACTTTAAATTTAACAAATGTACCAGTTTAATTAGATAATCTTGATATTGATTTGTTGGGGCTTTCGTTCATTCTTTCCTGAACTTCATCTGTAAGACTTGGCTTGCCAATGGATTTTCCTTTGTAAATGCAGCCTTTTGTTTTAAATCGTTCAACAACCCTTGTTTTATGTTTCACAAAACTATCATAATCGCAAATCTGCTTCGAGAAACTTCATAACACATTGTTGTATGCGGAATTGCAAAGAATGGAGAAGATTCTCACTGCAAAAATGTGTTATTAAAATGAACGGATCTGGTTCCAAAGTGAAGCCCATTGCACGTTCCGCGCTCGGAAATTTCTGGTCTGATTCGGCCGTTCGACCACTCAAAATGTTTCCCTCGACAAGCTCTATCTAACGGTGGGATCAGTCTTAGGACTATTTTAATGATTTCCAGAGAAAAAATCTACATACGGCAAATATACTGGGTAATTATTAAAAGTTTGCAGTTGAATATTAAGTCTTTACAAAAACTTTTTCTGATAAATAGGAGAAAACAATAGGAAAAAAATATTTGGTAAAAGCAAAAAAACCAGGAAATTGCAGAAATCCAGTCAATGAACGAACTTCACTGTACTCGTTTATGTTTAAATTGAAAGGTTCCACTCCACTATCACAAACTTGGCGTAAATCATTGTGCATAATTTCTGTCGAACCTATTAGGGGATCAGCGCGTAAAGCGATTGTTGTGTATTCAATGTGTGGTGC
The DNA here is from genome assembly GCF_039881205.1 of Euwallacea similis. Classification (NCBI taxonomy): domain Eukaryota; kingdom Metazoa; phylum Arthropoda; class Insecta; order Coleoptera; family Curculionidae; genus Euwallacea; species Euwallacea similis. Next base: position 74,730 of record NW_027098688.1, read on the forward strand.
ATTATACACTCGAGAGTAGTTCACACCGAGAACCTGCACCGACAAGTGACACTCACAGGAGTGACAGTTAACGAGTAGCAGGGGCGGAAATAGCGAAAGGGTTGGTTAGCTATATAAACCCAAAATGACCCTTAAAATCTCGCTTATACTCTTATACTCTAAAGCTCTAAAGCTCTTAAGCTCTTAAACTCTTATTCTTAGCTCTCTCGAGATAACGTACCACGATTATCACCCTCGGTATAGTACATACAGACTGTGATAATAAACGTAGTAATAGTTTTGTGTAAATAAAGATAGTCGAGCAGTATCAGCGCGTATTTTGTATCTATGACTAGTATCTTTGCCGGGTTAGAATACTGGTCCCTTCAGCGTGTTCAACTCGTAACGGGAGAATAGATCACCCCGTTAGCACCAACAACACGCCGTGTTTCCTCGAGTCCCATTGGTAAACGCAAACACCTATAAACTCGATAAATGCAAAACATCGTAGATGTAAACCGCATCTTAAATCATAGTAGCCAACAGCTAATTAAAAAAGTTACTAAAAATCAATGCAACAAACCCAAAATAATAAAATTTGATCTTGAAAGTCACGTGATGAACAATTATTTATGAAGGCTCTGTATAAAATATACTTTTTTGGTACAGCAATTTATAAAAACATCCAATAAACAAGTCAAATAGCTCATTTCGGAGCACCTGTAAAATAATTTAACTTTATACATTTTACGAGTTTCGATGCAAACAATTCAGTGAATCTGCACTGTCTGCCATCTAAATTGTTACCTAAGTACCAAGTAAGACTGGTCGTGCCGATTAAACAGTCCCCTACGCATGTCGCATCATATCATGTGAGAGAGAAAACTATATCTGTGCGACCTTTTCTAGAAATTGGCCCATCGGTTTTGCGCAGACGTATCTTCTATCACCACTTTGACGATCACACGTTTAATTTCGGAGGTTCTTTTCGTTTCGTATTCGGAGAGAGGGTGGTGAGTATTAAATATTTTTAATAATTAGTAGTTAAACTTGTTATTACAAAAGTAGTAGTACTTTAGTAGTTAAAGTGTTTTCATAAATATTTATTGCAATGAATTGAGAAAATATCTTAATTAATATTCTTACATTAATTTCTAAGGACGATTAAGGTTTTTTGGATATTTCAAGATTGTTAAAGTGGGTAGGCTTTATTTTTAATGAAATACATGCACGTGTCCACAAACAACTTTATTCTCTCTTTTTTGGGAATCGAATGCCCACCATACCAAAGATGCATCAGGGTCACCCCCGAGTGCATCTGTTTATCTTCAAAAGAATTAATACACACCATTTCCACCTTCTTCCCACGCTCGCAACCCTCAATCATTCCATTCACACTTATGTTAGGGCAAAACTGATAGGTGAGTCGTTTTCTGCATTTTATGTTTCAGCCAAGATGATAAACAGACTCTCTATCTTTACCGCTAATGGTTTATTCTAATTTAATATAGGGCTAAACAATAGAAGGTATATACATATTTATTTGATTGAACTAGTTATAATAAGATTCAAGTTAAGAAAAAACTTATAAGTGTTGATTAACATAAGTATGGTATGATATAATATCTCTATAAAACCTACAAGTACTCACTGTAGACCGCAGAATTCAACTGCATTTCTGAAAGTTACGGGTTTAAATGGAATCCCGCACATGGGTGATTTTTTTTAGTTGCAGCAACTTGTCTTCGCAATCGAACCTGAAAAGCTTCCATGATTCCTTAATTTCTCTCTTATTTGAATATAAATTAGCAAGAAATATTATATTTTAGGTACGTTTAATTTTTATCTTTCAGGATTCTTTGGCAATATTTCAGTTTAATATGGGTAAATTCTTTCCTCAAAATAAAGTAAAAATAGATAAACTTTCTCGATCCAAATAACAACTTGTTTTTGTCCCAGTAGTGAAATCTAATCTTCATCTTTAGTGGGATCAATAATTTTTTTGTCATTCAGAATTTACAAAGGTAAAAATCGTGATTTTAAGAAATCTGTTAATTCATAGTTGAAAGTTATTTTATTATTAGTTGGGATCATCTACCTGTTTCAGCGATATAAATACATCTTAACGGACTACAAAACTTTTTAAATACAGTGAAATCTCTCATAAGCGGACACCATCGGGACTGTCAAAATATGTCCGGCTAATGGAGGTGTCGGCTTATGGGAATTTGTAAATAAAAACCAAGGCTATTTCATTAAAAGTCTCTGTTTATTATTAAAACATAATATAGTTATTAATATTATTTTCCATAACTGAAATAGTTAAATATAAAGACAATCCTTAAAAAATTTAATTATGCTACACTGAAATAATCTAATAAATGTTGGATACCCGTCCAAATCATCTGCTATGCCTCATCCCAAAGGAAGCGATAACCAATATACATAAATATACAAAAAACATCCCTCAACTTGAGGGATGTTCTGGTTTGACCGTGAGAACCATTAGGTAAAAATATTCTCGAGTACACTTAACAAACCGTGACTCTGTCGCCACTCACCAGTCCTTATCAGTAATTTGGCCCTTCGCAGAATCACATGTGTTAAGACGTTAATTGCAAAAACCTTTTAAGGTCTGTTTTTTCTCATTCAATCTAAAAATCCTAAGTTCGTGGGAACCTACCAAATTTGTGTTCTGATTGGTCAACTAGAACAAAATGGGCTGAAACCAAATTCTGCTCGTTTTCCCTGCTTCCTTTTTTTGGCAGATTTAGAGTGGAACTCTAGGCATAAACAAAAATCCGACCTTCCTCCAAATTCATACTTGAGATTCTAACGCACCTAATAGAGTAATAGTTATCACAGATTTTTAAATATAGACTTGTTGACGTTACGGCAGTGTTTTGTCTCGACCATCGTCTTAATTTGACGTGGCGGTACCCACGTACAAAAGAATACCTGGTGTCAGAAGCTTTTCCCTTAAGACTCCACCATAAAGTACTTTGACGAATTTTTGTTTTAATGTTGCTGTCTTGGAAATGTAATTCTAAATCAGACATCTCCATTGCTACTGCGTCTCCTTTATTTTTGGCAAATTCTTGTAATTGTTTTACCAAACAAATAGCTTGTTGATAACTTTGTGGCGTTGTTTGATCACTGATATCTGGTTCTGCATCCGAGTCATCCGAAATGTGCACAGTTTCCTTTTGTGTTACAGAATCGACAGTAAAGGGTTCATCATCATGTTCTACTATTAAACCGATATCAATATTAATAAAGTCGTCTAAGTTTTTGTTGCTAATCCCTATTGCTTCACAGTTTCGCAACATTTCAGATAAAACAGACAAAGGTAGATCGTCTTCTACTGAATCATCTTCGTTTTCTATATTTATTTTCACTTGTTCACGTGTTATTCCAGCTTTACGGAAACAATTTTGAATTGTCTCTGCCGTTACCTTCTTCCAGGCAGTTTTTAAAAAATAAACAGCATCCAGCACTCGTACAACTTTAGTAAGCCCTTGAATCAACAAATTCCATTTTTAATAACAAATTTTTAACCATAATTGATCTATAAAAAACTTCGAAATTTTTGATAATACCCTGATCTAGAGGTTGAACTACTGACGTGCAATTTGGTGGTAGAAAAACTAGTCGAATGTTTGCTAATTGAATGTCTTTGGGATGAGAACAGGCATTGTCTAAAAATAGCAAAATTTTTCTTCTTTCTGCACCCATTCTTCTATCAAAATCTCTTAATCATTCTGCTATTATAGCAGATGTCATCCAAGCTTTTCTATTACTTTTCCACACCACAGGCAAATTATTCACATTAATATTCTTGAATGCTTTTGGATTTTTTGATTTACCGATTACCAACAATCTTTCTTTCTCTCCATCTGTCCATCTGTAAGTCTGTCTTTAGATAATTTTTCACTGGTACACTTCTCTCGTTTAAACGTTAAAGTTTTGTCCAGTAAAGCGCGAAAAAATAGGCCCGTGTCGTCTGCGTTGAAGATATTTTTTGATGAATAATCCTTTATCAATGACGTCATCTTATTTAGAACACTTTCGACGTCTCCTGAATTGACACTTCGGGCTTCCCCAGATATGACTTTGAAAGTTATGTTATGCCTTTTGCGGAATTTTTCAAGCCACCCAGATGACGCACTGAAATTTTTGTACTTTAAAGTTTGTGCAATATCTTTTGTTTTAGCCCGACCTAAGGGCCCTAAAAATTTTTTTAAATTTAGTTAAAATAATTACCTCTCTTGTATATTTACCTGACAAAGAAATTCCTTTGTTTCTTGCTTTCGCGAACCAATCGTAACAAAGTTTATCGATATTTAAGCCCATTGGTTTCATAAAATTTTGTTTCACCTGCATATTATCATTAGAATGCCACTTGTTTAATAATTCCTTTCTACTTTTAATAATTCCCGCAGCTTATGTCTTTCCTATGTTAAAACGTTTTGATAAATTTCTTACACTAAGTTTCTTCTTGTTGTATGTTTCCACTATGTCAATTTTCTCTTTAAGAGTTAACATGTGACGTTTTCCGGACATTTTTTTCGATATGGCGTTGCAACAACCACCAATTTTAAACACTGAATATGTTGGATTATAGGAATTAACTAAAACACGCACTTGTTAATTAATTTGTCTCCGAGTGAATACAGATTTATTATTATTAACGCACCACTCCAGACACACACGCACCGATCCTGTGTGTTTATTGTTGGAATATGAAGTGAAAAAAGGGTGGTAAACACTGTGAGCAAATTAGCAATCGAACTTTTTTTCAAGACGTTTATATCAGAACAAAAACTTAAAACCTAATCTTGCATTAGAGTAAAGTAAAAAAGTACTGGTGAGCAAGAAAAGTATTCATCGTCGACTATCGACGACGCAGCATTATTGCACTTGCATCTTTGGCGGTTCTTATTCAAAAAGGTAAAGGAAAGAAAGCATAAACTGCTATGTCTTCTAAAACAGCTTATGCTATTTTAGCGGTCATCAAAGATATTGCTTCCATCATTATTCAACAATTATAAAACTCTGGAGAGATTAAGCATATAACAAGGATTGTCGATTCATTAATTTTCGAGGAAGTGATACGTCACAAATTTTGTCTTGTAAAAATAGATTATCCAAAGAATAAATATCCAAAGAGATCAAAGAACAAAAATTGTATGATGGGGAACCACATACTTGTAACCCAGAAGCTCCCTGACAACTTACCTCGCTAATGCGATGTTGTCCCGATGTAAGCAGTTTCAATTAATTTTATGATGTCCGTTCAAGAGAGAGTTTGAACGCGTTTTGTATAGAATTATCATGTCCGCGTCCGCCCAAAGGACTGTCCGTTCAAGGGAGGGTCATTTATATGAGATTCTGTATAACCATATTCCGGACTGTGAAAAAAATGTCCGCTCAACAGAGATGTCCGTTTATTGGAAGTGTCCGCTAAGGGAGATTTCACTGTATAAAATTTGATGGTGACCGATTATACTCACTAATCATTACTAGTTTAGGGGTTAATAATGGTAAGTTAGAGGAAGTTTTAAAAATCGAAAAAAAAAACTGCCAATTTGTCAAATTGTACATTAGCTGTGATTAGGATCTCTGTATACCGACACCGTAGGTAACTTCAACTGTCAAATCAAATCGAGGGTTGTTTGGTGTTTTCTGTTTTCTCTTTTCTAAATGTTTTTTCCTGAAATTTATGGCTGCTTTTTGGATTTTTTTATACTTCGAGGATAGTTCGTATTGAGCACAAGTCAAGTAAGTAATTAAAAAAATCCGACATTTGTTTTTCCACCCAATATTCAGTTACTATTAATAGACAGAGTTTGTTAAGACTATAACTAGTCACATCGGACTATTTCCTCAATTAAGATACCCGATGCTACGCCCCTGTATTTGTAATTTCGTTTTAGTTCCCGAATCCTACTAGGTTTTTTTCTGTAAGTTATTTTAGTAATAGTTACGTGCATTCAAGGAATTCTCAGCGTTAGCATCCATCATCCCCAGATGGTGGTTGTTTTATGTTTCTTTGTCCGTCCAATTTAAACGCCGCTCCGCCGGCCTGGCCAACGAAGGCCCAGTCGGCTATTCATCTGGACGTTGCGCGTTAACACGATGAGTAGCCGGGAAGCCGACAATTGTTTCTAAGTTAGGGGTACGTCTATGAGTACCGGCCCTTAGTTCTATTATTTAAGACCCAAAAAATGTAGAAATCTCTCTCATATCTATCATCTCTCAGTGCAACAACATCACGATCAAGACACTGTGAGATCCTCAGCTACCTCGCGCACCCCTTTCCGACTTGTAACAACCACTCCGGGCGTGAATTATTAAGTTAGTTAAGTGCATTACTTCGTGTATTGTTCAATAGTACAACAAATGAATTGTAAAGTACTCCCTAGTTCATTGTCCGCGAGTTACGAGATCCTGTAAAATATTCACGAGGGTGGTACTCGCGCCAATCGAGGAACGAACCCCCTAACCCGAACAGAGTTTATATCGTGTGTCCTAAAAAATTTCAGATCAAGTAGGCGATGGAATTATTTGACAGCGAATCGCGTATGTCTTGATATGTTCTGCGTAATCTCGAACATACATGAATAAACATAACCCTACTTAAAATCCCGCTAAAATACTACTCTATTTACCTATATTATTAGTTGGTTTTTATTAAAAATACTCTTTTCCAAGGCTCCACGAACTTGTGTGTGGCTTAGTTATAGTTTTCTGGGTGCTAAAAATGATTACGCAGAACATATCAAAGACATACGAATTCGCTGTCAAATAATTCTATGGTCTACTTGATCTGAAATTTTTTAGGACACACGGTATAATATTAGTTCATGCTGTAGTTGAACTATGCAGCTGGGTGCTGGATACTGTTACAAAACTTTTTGGCTTGAATGTAGAAATATCTTTTACCACTCGAAATAAACTATTTCCATTTGTGTAAAACTTCTTGTGGTAAAAGTATTACGTTTTATCGGTCTTCTTTCTGCAATTAGTAATTCCTGAATTGTTATTTAAGCAGGAAAAATGAAAATTGAAATATGTAACTTGAACTGTAGAAAAAATATGCTTAAATTCCTTATGGGGTAAATTTAGTCAGAGACAAAACATGGCAGCAGCAGAATATGTTACGGATGTTAAGAGATTTTACGAAATTTTATTAGATGACAGACTTGATAATATACTACACATAAATGAATCAAATGAAAATATGTTATAAATTGATTATAAAGTAAGTATAAAGGTGCTATGTAAAAAATGATTTATATATGATTTTATACCAATACATTCATAGCTGTTTTTACAACTGCAAGTGCAAGACTAAGATTGTATGAAATGTTAGACATATTAGGAGAAAGTGTAGCATATTATGATACAAATAGCATTGTATACATAAGTGATGATAAAAACACTATTAAAACAGGATGTCTATTAGGAGATTGGACCGATGAATTAAGTGAGGAAATATGGATTGTTGACTGGGTATCAACAGGTCAAAAGAGTTATTGTTAAAAGATACAGGTGAAATTGTTTGTAAAATAAAAGGATTTACATTAAACTATGAAACGTCCAAAAAGATTAATTCCGATACAATAAAAATATTTTAGAAAACAAAAATAATAACATCAGTACACAATATCATTGAGCTACCAGAGATACTAAAACTAAAAAACTTTTAAATAAAATAGAAACAAAAGAATTTGGTTTTGTTTATGGCAACAGAGTTATTCTCGAAAACTTTGATATATTACCGTTTGGATATTAATTAGATAAAAAATTAGTATGATATCAATTGGAAAATCAAAGATATTCAGGAAAGTGTGCGAGAAACTAGTCCAAAAGACTTCAATCGAGTAGTCCAGAAATTCGTCACATTGTTTTATATTTTTTCTGGTGGTTTTTTCACATTGATATCTGTTTGTTCTCTCTTTAAACTCTACATCGATAAGGAATGAACCCTATTTATTACCAAATAACTTTAATGCGAACAGATCGAAATGCCTTGAAATAAGCCGAAATACCTTGACATTTTAACTTTTTCAAAAAATACCTTATACATATTTAGATTTTTAAAATTTTATTTTTATGTTACATTTCAAAACTATCGTGCACCGTTTAATATTTTATTTGTAATTTGCAAAGGTAATTTGCCGTCAATACATCTATTATTATTATTGTTATTATTAAAAAAGGTTTTTCGCTGACAAACCCCTGATAGGTGGGCCATCAATTCTACCAAGTAATCACAATTTGATTGAAATTTTGTAAATATCTCCATAACTGTAAATGTTGGATGAAAAGATGTTATTGCAAATTAATAGAGAATTAAAAACTACATTAGAAAGACTTGAAAAAAATCATGGGTACCATTTGAAAAAAATGAGTTTCCACAATTTGTAAAATTTGCAAATTAGCGCTCTTATGCAAAAAAAGTATGGTGCATTAAGAAAATATTTTAAAGTTTTTAAGTACCTCTGACTTTCATTTACTACTTTACAAAAACAAATTTTAAAATTACAAAAAACACCAGTTTTGTGATAATTTTTTTCTGATGCTGCATTTTTAAAGAAATTGCTCTAATATGGCAACGCCGCAATCAATTTCAAAAATGTTTAATGTATTAGGTCGTGTAGTATGAAATGAGTAGAATTGAATTGAAACTTTAGTCATTTTTTTTTCATATGAAATGTTTTTATTGTCAATCGAAATATGCACCACCATTATCAATACACTTCTGCCATTTAACGTGAAGTTCATTGATTCCCCTGCTGTAAAAGCCTGCAGGCCGGGAGTCGATAAACTCTTGGAAGGCAGCTTTGACAGCCTCGTCGGAGTTGAATGTTTTCCCTACCAAGAAGTTATCAAAATGTTGAAAGAAGTGGTAATCAGTGGGTGCTAAGTCGGGTGAATACGGTGGATGACGAAGAGTTTCCAATTCCAACTCCTGTAGCTTGGCCAAGGCGACTTGTACGGTGTGTGGCCGAGCGTTGTCGTGCAACAATAGCGGTGCACTTCGATTGACTAATCTTGGCTGCTTGGCTGGCGTCAGTTGCCTCATCATTTCGGTCAGTTGTCGGCAGTAGACATCAGCCGTAATCGATTCACCAGGTTTCATGAAGCTGTGATAGATGACACCTGCGTTGGACCACCAAACGGACACCATAAGCTTCTTTTGATGAAGATTTTTTTTCGCACAATGTTTTGGTGGTTCATCTTGATCCAACCACTGCGATGAACGTCTGGTATTGTCATATAGGATCCATTTCTCATCACAAGTAACAATCCGATTCAAAAATGGATCGTTATTATACCGGCACAACAAAGAAACCCAAGCTTCGAGACGTCGTTCTTTCTGTATGTCGCTCAACTCATGCGGTACCCACTTGTCCAGTTTTTTCACCTTACCAATTTCAGCCAAATGAATCAATATTGATTTTTTGGTTACACTGAATATTAACGATAATTCGCTTGCACTTTGACGTGGATTCGCTTCCACCACGGCTTTCAGATAATCGTTATCCACTTGAGTTTCAGGTCGTCCACGTGGTTGATTTGTTAGGTCAAAATTGCCAGAACGAAATTTCATGAACCAACGAGATACTGTTTGCTGTGAAGTGACTTCAGTACCAAACACATCATTAATATTGCGAGCCGTCTGAGCTGTTGTGGTTCCACGGTGGAACTCATATTTCATTAACACACGAATTTCACTATTTTGCATGGCTGCACAAAAATTTTTATAAAAATAAAAGTTTTCAATAATTTTTAACACTTTAAACTCTGATCGAAAGAGGAAGAATGTGCCTTTTCCACATAAAAAAGTCAAGTCCAAATATAGATTTAGAGTGAAGTTATTCGCAGTTGAATGTGGCATTTCGAGAATCTACTTATTTCATACTACACGACCTAATATTTTTCTTCTAAATTTAGGCTTCATCAAATGGTGTAAAAAAAATTATGGGTTGCTATTTAAAAAAGTATAACTTTATGCTGCCCAGCGAAAACGGAACACTCTGTATAAACAAAAATATTATTAAATCATGCAGCTTTCCAATATAAATTAATACTGTACTAAACATTTCATATTGATATTTATACAAAGACACCAGTAACCAAGGCCGGAGTAATGGCGAACCCTGTATATGAAGAGTGGTCGAACTAAGTGATCTCAGTGCCAAAATGAAAATTTTGCAGAATTGAGAAAAAACTACCCAGTGTTAAAGACTAAACCAAATACATTGTTTTTAAGATATTATTTTATTTATTGACAACAACAAAATAAGAAAAACTAAAAAAAACCATTGTTTTGTAATCAAAAAAGTGAATGCTAACCCAAATTGATTGCTTAATATGGAAAAGATCTAAGTCCTTCCGTAACAAATGAAAAGTTGATCTAATTACTAGTTGTTGTTATCAGAACATGACAGAATGCCCCTTTTCTTCATCAACGTATGAAAGCATAGCTGTTAGGTCTTTTTCTTGTTTGCATTTATATTTGCAACGGCAACTAAGCTACGTATTAAGTTACGAAAAAAATTTTTTCCTATGGTAATTCTTTTTTTGAAAATGTCGCACTTTTCCCATTCGAATATGTCACTAAAGTGTCTTTTGTAGAATATGAAACTTAATCTGTCTTTAGAGATTTTTAGCCAAGATGCTTGACTGATCCTCAATTTCGATGTGTTAAGATATTTTGAGGATACAGCGTTGAAGATGAAGAATTGACATTCACCACCACCCATATACAATATTTTATACGGTTGGACTCCACGCCAGCGGCGCTCACCACCGCTCCAAAAATCCCCTCCGCGGTAGAGACCGCGTCGAGACCGCTAACGAGGAAGGTGGCGGTCTTCCTGCCGTCCCTTAGCCACACCTTATCATCGCCCAGACCCTTACTAAGGATCTTGCGGACTTCCTCCCCCTCACGCCTCCCTTTGGAGATGGTAAGGAGGACTTCGTCTTTCCAGGTCTCCCTTACCCCGCTGACGACCGCCCTAGGACGAGACAAGATGACAGAGTGACAGACGGCGGGAGAGATTTGAAATAGGTTAGTACGCATTAAACCAATGATAAAAACCAATAAGTAGGCAGTTTTTATTTTCTAGATAAAATGGATATGAAAAAACTGATAATGGGTTTTCGTCACTTCCAACGTGACCCACAGAAGAACAAGTTACTAAAGAAGATATCGAGCTTCAACGATGTGAAGTACCAAAGAGGGTCTGATGAACTGGCTAACGTGATCATAACAGTACATCAGGGTGTATATCAGGGTTATATTACATATTATATAATATATATGTACATATAATACATGTCGGAAAACCTGAAGGCGAGTTGCTTCCAGAAGTCATGAGTCGCAAATTAAACGCTAGAAAAAGGCACTTAATACCACTAACTTATTACTAAGAACGAATGTCACTAAGATTATACTAATTTATATTTACACGAATATTTACCGACTACCGTATATGGTGATAAATGTCTTATGCCAATGATCTCTTTCACAAAAGGTAGACCGTAGGTTAATCGAATCAAAAGATGAGAGACATGACAATCCGGGGTCAGACCTCTCAATCTCAACTCTTGATAATTATTGTCCTCCCTTCCTGAATTTTCATTTTGTCCGCTAGCCCCGTTTTGCCCCCATTGCATGTTAAAAACAAGTGTGTCCCTTATTCCCGGGGTTCCTGGAAGTCATATCGTAAAGAATGATAATGCATATTTTAGGTCGACAGAATAGCGAGAAAACCAGAACCCCAATCGATTACATAGGGTCCTACCAATACAAAGAGTCTGTCTGCCTGTCTACTTAGAGGTATTCGCCAAATTTATGGTGGCGCCGACATACATATGAGTTATATTCTACTATAATGGATGTTGTAGGTTTTGGTTGGTGGGAATTAGTGACTGAAATTCTTGGATTTTGAGCTTTATTGCGGTGATGGTAACAGGTTGAAAGTTCGAGCGAATCTGTCGATCTCACACGGAAAAAGTTTTCTAACTAATTAATCGTCTTTTGTATTTCTATCGCACCGCTATCAGTTTTATGGCCGAAGCGGCACCCTTTGATCCAGGCTGCTGATACAGCGTTTGCCTGTAAGCCTCTGGGATAATATGACATATGTAAGTATACTATATTACATATTATATGTATTTTCTCACGTAAATTGTAAAAATGCTGCTAATACTGCCACGAAATTTTACTTTTCTATCACACTTACAAACTGTAATGTTATGGTCTCTTGATCATCGTAGATGAATAATTCCAAAATCAATGTGGCTTCATTTTCACTGTCATCAAATGCCGTTATATGAGTGTTCTCTAGACCAAAAAATATTTTCCCATTTTCGTCTGAAATGTATAGCGACACCCTGATATACTGTTACGATCACGTTTGCCAGTTCATCAGCCCCTCTTTGGTACTTCACGACCCTGAAACTCGACATCTTCTTTAGTAACTTGGTCTTATGTAAGTATACTATATTAGCATCTGTCCAAATATTTGATTGCCTATATTTAATATTTTGTACAGCATGTCCCACAAGGGCATCCAGCACCCCACCAGGGCATTCCACCTCAAGGCTATCCCTCTCATCCACAAGCAGTTCCTGGCCAATACCTGGGTCACCCTACCCAACATGCTGGAGCGCCAGGTTATCCAGGAATGCCGCCACAAGGACCGTATCATGGTCATCCCGGATATCCACTGCAGGGTAGACAGGTAAACAGGTTTTTGATTTAGTCTTAGAAATTAACATCAACTTTGTTTTTGTTTAATCGTGTATTCTGTATATTAATTGTCTATTAGGAATCTTTTATATGAGAAATATATAGTAATTATATATAATATAATATCTCATGAACTGGAGTGGGAATGACCTCTACTACAACTATTTCTCAAACTGGCTTAATCGTAAAAAATTTAGTCAGAGAAATGTCTTTATTTTTTTTTAAGAACCCAACCTCTCCTGGATCCTAACAGCACCTACCAGATCCTCAAAGACAACTACCAAGACCTCCAGGACCGTCGTCTAAGAAGTTAAATGTCTTGCAAAAAGCAATTGAAACATTGGAGAAAAAGGTACTTTCATCGACATGATTTTATGCTCATTTTAGACTGTCTTATTTATATATTTTTATTGAATATGTTGTACAATATTTAGACATTTTTTGACAAATACAAGTTTTGGTACAATTTGCATTGTAAATACCAAGAATAATTTTTTAGGGTATGCAAACCGACCAGAGATATTCTGCACTCTTGGCTTTGCGAGCACGCACAGCACAAGCCCAAGTTAATGCAGTATTTACTTCCTTTCAAATGAATCAGCTTCGTAATCAAATTATGGCTTATAGGTAGGTGTCTGGCTCGAAATCAGCCGATTTCGAACTAAGTGTTAATGGCTCTACAGAGTGAAAGGCCTGGGATGGAGCTGGGTAATTTCCCATTCCGCCGACCAGTCCTTTTCAACAGGGGCGAAACGGGGACCAACTTATGCAGGAAGCATCGAAAGCTCCGGATAAAATAGACGACTACCTGATTATAAAGTCACTAGAAAGATTTCTGTCAGCACAATTGTATCTTCGAATAAATCAATACAATCCAATAAGATCACGTTTATTTATATAACATTTTGAAACAATTAAACGTCTGAGGTTCATTATTTCTCATTAATGCTTTATACCCAATATTTGAAGAGGTTAAACGTTGTTCTTTGTCCGAATACCAAATTTTTGAATTTTTGCAGATCAAAATAAATCCGGTCCTTCTCAACGAAGACCAGGTAGTCAGTTGGTAACTACCAAACAAGCTAGGATTACCACTTTGCCTAAACCATGCGGTATTGATCCCATTATGCTGCTACAAGAGAGGGAAAATAGAGCGGCTGCTCCTCGAATATCTGTTAGAATTGAGCAGGTATAGTAATCTAATAATCATTTTGCAACATAGGTTTTTATTTTAATCACGTTTGAGATGAATTTAGATTTAGAGCTATTTTGATAGTGGTGTGGTGTATAAAAATATTTCCCCAGGTGAGCAATCTTCCTTCGGACATAAGTGAACAAGCTTCGTCTTCACGCTCAAATTGAGCTGCAAGCCCTTCGTCGCTTAAACTTCCAACGGCAACTGGTGGGTCCAATGGAGGAAGCTTGTTTGATTCGAAATTCGCAAAAACAGTTGTATTCCGCGACTCGAAGATCAAACTTTATTCCTCTAGTGTGAAGTCGATGGTTGACTGGATTTTCTTAAAGAACCATTCTGAAGTTTACAGTCTCAGAGAAACTGCTTTCGAGAAACAATAACTCTCACTTTTTACTTGATATTTATTGTGTTCTTCTGCTTAATATTAAAGAAAGAGTTACTATTAACAAATGAGTAAATTATCAAATTTGAGTTAGCGGATGAGGTCGAGACCATTCGCATGGTGTCTCAACCTAACTACCTTCTCAAAGTTCATCTAAAGTTCCAACATACATTCCACACAGAAACATAAATTAAAATTATTCGTTCCCACGCTGGAATATAAGAGTTATGTGATTACCTAGACTAAATAAAAGATAAATTCAAAACGTAGGGTCGGACACAAAATGCTCGCACTTAAAAGTTCTCTTATCACCGCCAGACTAAATCATAGACTTGGTGGTGACAAATTAATCGATAAAAAAATCTTAATATATGAGTTCATTACTAAGGTCCAAACAGCAATTACGAAATGAAATTCTCAATTGCATCAGATGAAATACCCCACGTTAGAAACCGCTGTAAATATAAAAGCGTATAAACGTACGAAACGTCAGGGTTTAAGAGAACTACGGAGAAATTGGAGAAACATTAAAAATTAGAAGCTGAGAGAAAATGCAGGCAGAAGAACCAAGAATTCTTGAATTCGGTACTTTGGTACGCCAAAGAATTCAGGGAATTCCATAAAGCAACGCAGGCGAAAATTTGCAAAAGTTAATAAGGCAATACCGAATTATCATGCGAATGCAGGAAGGGAACAGAAGAAGGAGCAGGAAAGAATCGAAAAGGAACGTGAGATGAGAAGGTCGATGGTTGAAGATGAAAAAGAAGAATACAAAAAGCTGATTGATCAAAAGAAAGACAAACGATTAGTACTCCTTTTGTTCCAAACTAACAATTTGTCAGTTAAACAACTGAAATGGTGCGGCAACACAAAGATGAATAAGTGAAGAACAAGGAAAAAGGAGGAAAGACGCAAGAAGCGCCAGCTTCGCATGCTTGAACGGGATGGGAAAGTCACGGTTATGGAGGTTGGGACAGGAAAGAAGCTAAAAGGAGAAAATGCGCTAACATTCAGAGATTTGCCGGAATGGATGAAGACACATCCGGGTTAGGAAACGATAGATTTTGACGATGAAGGTAAGTGTTTTTGAAGATAGAAAATCATAAAAACATACATTTAATCTGTTTAGATGATGGAAACGATGAAAATGACGACGCGGAATCGAGAAACTATGAAGATAACGAAGAAGACGAGAGCACGAGAATAATTAAGAAGGAGAAAGTCTAAGACGATGAATACCAAAAGAACGCAAAGGAGGAACAGACTTATTATTCCATTACTCATACATTGCATGAGATCGTAACTGAACAAGCTTCTATTTTAATCAATGGAAAGTTTAAAGAGTATCAAATTAAAGGCAAGTTGATATCTGAAGACTCGATTAACAAAAAGATAAATCTGCATTTTTTTAATTGAAATTTTCATTCATTCATTCAATTCAGTTGTTCAGATCAAAATCTAGACTTTCAAAGGATCCGATATTTTTGTGAATAATATTAATATGTCGATTTCCTTCTGAAATTTAAAATAGCTTTGTAGAAAATATTATTAGATTCGTCCTATTTCCTGATGGGATTCCAAATTAAGTCTATATACTATTAAGGCGGGTTTAACTTTTTCTTAACTTCAGGTCTTGAATGGATGGTTTCGTTATATAACAATTTGAGTGGAATTTTGGCCGACGAGATGGGTCTGGGAAAAATAATTCAGATTATAGCTTTGCTCACTTATCTGATGGAGAAGAAGAAGAAAGTGAAGGCCGTTTTTGATTATCGTATCATTGTCAACAATGTCGAATTGGATGTTGGAATTTGAGAAGTGGGCTCCATATGTGCAGGTAAGGGAATAGTAATTACGCACATATGTTCTACTTATATTTTATCTGAGACATTTTTTTATTGGAACAGATTATTGCCTATAAAGGAACTCCATGTATTCGTCAAACGATCCAAAGCCAAACGCGTGCGGCAAAGTTCAACGTTTTCTTAATCACATACTACGAACACATTATAAAGGACAAGAGCGTGTTATTGAAAGTTTTCTTCAAGTGCATGATCATTGACGAAGGTCACAGAATGAAGAACCATCATTGCAAGCTTACTCAAGTTTTGAATATCCACTACTTGGCACCCCATCGTTTACTTCTCACCTGAACCCCACTACAAAACAAATTGCCGGAATTGTGGGCCTTATTGAACTTTTTGTTGCCGTCGATTTTCAAGAGTTGTTCGCCTTCTGAACAGTGGTTTAATGCTCTTTTCGCCACCACGGGAGAAAAGGTAAGTGGAGCCTAGGATTTCATTAATTCTTATATTGTTGAAAATATATTTAATAAAAGTATCGATTAAAATCTGCTTTGAAAAACACAATCTCAAATTATTACCAAATTTTTAATTAGGTGGAACTGAACGAAAAAGAAACCATTCTCATCATTCGTCGTCTACGTAAAGCACTTCGCCGTTCTTATTGCGACGTTTAAAAAATGAAGTTGAATTTCAATTATCTGAAAAGGTGGAACATACATATAATCAAGTGCGACATGTCTGGGCTGCAGCGAGTGCTTTATCAGCACATGCAAAGCAGAAGAGTGTCATTAACAGACCGATCTGAAAGAGGCCACGGCTCCAAGGACAAAGGTAAAAGCACAAATTATTGGAAAATCGAATCGTGCTCTTTGTCATTTGAATGAATGAGGATGCCGATGTTAAAAGTAAAAATATTGATTAAATCTAGGTTAATAATTTTTTATCAATGTTAAGTGGATGTAATAAAATACACATTAACGAAACAATTTTCCCACGTCGATATAACTCGTATACGTTTTGAAGTAAGGTAATATCTCCCATAATGTCTTAATTGGCTTTTTCTCATAGAAGGATCAAAAGCATTAATGAACACCATAGTCCAACTAGGAAAGCTCTGTAACCACCCTTTTATGTTCCAAAACTTTGAAGAAAAATATTGTGAGCACTTTGGTGTTCCTGGTGGTATTACCAGCGGGCCCGACACTTACAGGTAGCTGTCCTATATCTTATATTGTCTACTGACTTGTGTCTTAAATTCTTAGAGCTTCCGGCAAGTTTGAACTACTCGATAGAATTCTGCCTAAACTTAAAATAACCAATCATCGAGTGTTGCTGTTTTGTCAAATGACGCAGCTTATGACCATTATCGAGGACTATTTGAATTGGAAGGGATTTAAATATCTGCGTTTGGATGGAACCATCAAAGCTGGTAAGATCGTTGTCTGTCTCTATATCTGTCAATACACGTTTGTTTTGATCATTTTCAGTGGACAGAGGCGATCTGTTGAAGAAATTCAACGACAATAATAGTGAATATTTCCTATTTTTGCTGTCTACTAGAGCTGGAGGATTGGAGTTAAATTTGCAAACAGCTGACACTATTGTTATATTTGATTCAGATTGGAATCCGCATCAGGTTAGTTGTCGCGTCTTATGTGTGTCACGAACGTTGGGAAATTAATTAATTTAAAGAGTGAGGAAATGCTTAGGTTTATGTATTGAATAGAATTCTGCAGGGCGACCGAAGTGCGGCTCTGCAATATGTCACAAATTATACCAAACAAGTTTTTTTGCGGTTCAAAATTGATTTTTTTTATCTGGATTTGCAAGCCCAACTTCGGGCCCGCGCCGTACCGGCCAGCAAAACGAGGTGCGCGTGCTTCGCTTAATGACAATCAACTCTGTTGAAGAGAGAATTCTGGCTGCCGCCCGTTATAATTAACCACCGACGCGAGAAAGTAATTCAAACCGATGTGTTTGACCAAAAGTCCACGGGCACCTAGTGACAGCGGTTTTTGCAGAGCATATTGCACAATGATGGCACAGATTATGAGGTTCGACCAAGGTCTTTTTAAATCCTATTTCCGGCAATATTTTCGACGGTTTTAGGAGGAAAATGAAGTGCCCGATGATGAAACTGTGAACCAGATGGAGTTGCAAGAAACGAGGATGGGTTTCAATTATTTCCAAAAATGGATATGGAACGAAAACTTGAGGAACTTAAAACGGGTAAAATAGGTTGATCCAAGAAGAGGAGCTGCCGGGATTGGTCGGTGAAAGTAAGTTGTTCGTGCGCAGAGTGATAGGGAACATACCCGTCTGTTTCTATTCAAAATCAGCAGTTGAAATAATGTCCTTTAAAATCTATAGAGACGTCGCTTATACCATATTCCTTGTATTACTCGGTAAAAAGAATTCTTGCGCCCTGGATCTGATTCAATCTATGTTTGTAGGATTATGATGAAGTTGATACCTGGAAGTTCGAATATGACGACATCCTTATAGGTAGGGGCACTGGGCAAAGGAAAGAAGTACATTATGCCGATAATTTAACCGAAAGGGAATGGCTAAAGGTACATGACAATTTTATGACAACTCGCCATTCGCTTAATAATTATAATAATTCTCTTGTAGGCTATAGATGAGGACGGTGATTACGAAGAGGAAGGAGGAGAAGAAAAACTGAAGCAAAAGAGACGCGGTGGGAAGAGGGACGAATCGGATGAAGAAGAGGCGCCTGTGTGAAGCGCAGGAGGAAAGTTCCGGGTTTGGCTAGTGAGGCCAGAATGAAGAAGAAAATGAAAAAATTGATGAACGTTATTGTAAATTATACCGACCGGCGAATAGAAAAATTGAGGAAAGTACACGAGCCAACAATTATAATTGGGAACTTTTTTTTCTAATCATTCTTTATAAATAAACGGGTCAAATTTTACGTCTAACTCTCATACTGGCACGATTATTAGACACAAATCTCAATACAAATTTTTGAATTCACCGGTATATTACAGCAAATTCGATATAAAATACCGTTAAATTATAATTACATATTACATTATTGCATAGCTCGTAGCCTTCTCATACCTATCTAAACTTTCCAAACGTTATTTAGAGACGAACAACAGTCGAGTGAACAATTCATGAAACTACCTAATCGAAAGAAGTATCCGGAATATTATTCCATTATCAAGAAGCCCTTGGATGTCGATAAAAACATGATGTATACAGGGTGTCCGGTAAGTCGATACAATAATTTTAGGGGGTGATAGATTACGTGATTCTGAATCGATTTAACCAAACATACCTACATACCAAGTGTTACAGTTTTCCTGATAATTCAGTTTTTAATATTTTTTAATTTAACCGTGCTCTTTCACAATTGTTGGAGGGTAGAAGAACACCAAGCCTTTTAATCACAAAAATGTACTAAACTTTTTTATTGCTTATAGATAACTGTTTAAATTATTTAATGGGTAAAATCTAAAATGGCTTTGTTACCTACTTAGAACTACATAAACATGATCTTCCGAGGTTGTAATAAAGCGAAGAGTCAAATTCAAACATGGATTTAATTTAAACGCTTAGGTGTAGGTTTATTCAAATTTCTTAAAAACTTCCTTAGGCAATAGTCTTTCAGTCATGCTGAAAATATTCTTAAGAAACATTTTAAAAAGGAGAGAAATTAACTTTTTATGTACCCGAGCAGCGCATTCACCAAAACGTTATCTATTAAAAATGATACTAAAAATGAAGATATTTGCTAAAAACGCAAATCTTTAGAAAATACATGACTTATTAAAATACCAGAGGATTCAAAAACTAAATATTTATTTTAATAATTTTAAAAACGAATTTAAAACTAAAATGTAAAAAAGAAATAATTATGAGTATCAACTTTATAATTATGAACTTAATAAGAAAGCTGATCATAGAGAATAGTATAATTAATTATCTTTCGTTTTTAAAATGTGACCCTCTATTTCTTATACACTTGCGTGCTCGTGTTCGCATTTGAGTTGTAGTAACTCCTAATGAAATATTTTGCTTCATTTGTATAAATGTTGCGTCGATTCTTTCTACTAATTGTTCCCGAGTAAAAATTGGTACCGCATAGACCAATTCTTTTGCTCGTCCCCATACGTGAAAGTCAAGCGGTGTCAAGTCGGGGGACCTCGCAGGCCATAAAATCGGTCCATTCCTTCCAGTCAAACGGTTGGGAAATTCCTCATTTAGAAACTCCCTTACAGCAACTCGATAATGTGCCGGGCAGCCATCATTTTGGAAAACAATATTATTTCTAACGTTTAACGGAATCTCGTCTAAAACGTTGGGAAGGGTTCTCCGTAGGAAATGCAGATAATTATCTCCGTTTAAATTATCTGGTAAGTAATACGGTTCAATTAAAGTGCTACTTATAACAGCTGCCCAAACATTGACGCTAAATTTTCTTTGAAAGCTTGTCTCTTTTTTTTAATGAGGATTTTCTCCAATGTTACTCCAATAATGGAGGTTATGGAAATTGGTTATGCCTTCGCGGGAAAATTTAGACTCATCTGTCCATAAGATGCTTTTCAAAAAATGCCTTTCTTCAATGTCAGCATTTAGGATAAATCGACAAAAGTTCATTCGTCGCACAGTATCACTTTCCTCTAAATCTTGTACGGGTGTGTAATGATATGGATATTTATTTTCACTTTTTAATACTGACCAAACTTTCGATTTAGATAGATTAAACTGACGGGCCAACTGCCTTATACTAAGTATAGGATTCTCTGCCAATACATCCAATATCTGTTCGTCAATTTCAGGGAAATGCCTGTGGTGTTCATCTCGCGCCCCGGGTTCCTGACGATTGACACTCCCATATTCACTTATTCGACGATATGTGTTGATAAAAACTCGAATGTTAGGAAGCCGTCTTTCAGGAAATCTCTCTTGGTAGAACCTTCTAGCAGCGGCAGCATTTCCATCAGCTCTTCCATACATAAATAGAATATCAGCATATTCCGCATTTGAAAATGATGACATTATTAAAGGTTTTAAATAAACATCTAATAACAGTACTCTGGCTAAGATGGCTTAAGATGAGGTTTGACAGTTGATCTACACTTGTAGTCACAATGGCAACTAAAAACAATTGTTTATGATTGAAAGACTATTGCCTAAGGAAGTTTTTAAGAAATTTGAATAAACCTACACCTAAGCGTTTAAATTAAATCCATGTTTGAATTTGACTCTTCGCTTTATTACAAGCTGGGAAGATCATGTTTATGTAGTTCTAAGTAGGTAACAAAGCCATTTTAGATTTTATACTTCACATAATTTAAACAATCTATCTATAGACAATAAAAAAGTTTAGTACATTTTTGTGATTAAAAGGCTTGGTGTTCTTCTACCCTCCAACAATTGTGAAAGAGCACGGTTAAATTAAAAAATATTAAAAACTGAATTATCAGGAAAACTGTAACACTTGGTAAATAGGTATGTTTGGTTAAATCGATTCAGAATCATGTAATCTATCACCCCCTAAAATTATTGTATCGACTTGCCGGACACCCTGTATATTGATGATGGCAAAGTAAGGCCCACCTTTTATATTTCTTTTGATGGCATTTCCGAATTTATTGGTTTTTAGTGCTCAGATTTCAGCGATTTGGAGCGAGACTTTACGCTTCTATGCTAAAACGCTCGAATCTTTAATGAGGAAGCGTCGTTAATCCACGAGGACAGTATCGTTTTGCAGTCGATAAGTGTAAAAACATCGAGAAGTGTCGAAGGTATTTTGAATTTTACTGTTTTTGAAACATATTCTAACTTAGCAATTAGAAAATGCAATTTCACAAAATTTGTATGTCTTATTTTTTCCAAATATCCCTACTTTTTACTGGAATTTTTAACTAGATTACCTATCATAACGTTGTGTGTTAGTTTATTTCGTGTCGTTTTTAAAGGTGTTTTCAAATGCAAGAGCCAAAATTAAAGTCGACAATTCAGACGATGAGGAGAAAAACCACTCAGATGATGATGATGATGTTGATCCTACACCCGAGAAGAAGCGAACTAGCAAAGAGTCAAATGAAAAGAGAAAATGGGGAAGACTGAAAAGAAGTGCGAAAAAATATATTTCCGATGAGGATGATGATGATTAATGTTTTAATTGAAAGGTGAGACGTGAAGCGCTTTAGGTTCTGTCATAAACTCATTCACATTTTTTCATTAACGTTTTCTATCTTCAAGAAAATAATGGTGTTCTAGAAATTTTAGTGTTCAAGGTGTATTGTCATTGACGTAACTGAAGGATTTATTAGTAAACCACTATCATTGATTTTAAATATAAAATCGTTCGTTTTGTTACTTTTTAAACTGTTTCATCAGTATTTTGGAGGTGGTAAGAAAATGTGTTATAGATGAACCTTAATTTTTACTTTTCTGTCTTCTTTCAATTATTAGATTAATTATATTTTTTAATAATTTAATAGTTTTACGAGAATTTTAGGTTGATTATTATTAATTGTTGTCCATCAACGTTCTTTTATAAGCGAACAAAATTTCTGTAGTAAACCATAACTTTCCTAAGCGTTTCCAACTCGTATAAGTAATCTAGGAATAGTATCATTAGACCCTAGCTGAAGTTCCTAGCCACTACAGTCTTATGTAATCTACGACATTAGCAAATTTTAGTTGAAACAAACGAAAAATGTCAAACCAAATGAATGTTTAATTTCTGTGCCCAAAACTGAGTCAAAATTTATTCAAAAACTTGATTACTAGTAAGGTCCCTTCGTCATACTTTGTTTTTTTAAACTTTTCTTCCTGTTACTGTAGAATCTTAAGTAGATAACGATTTGAAAAGAAAATTGATAGATTTTTATGATGGGGTAAATACTCTGTCTGTAAAATTGATGTAAAAACTGTATTTGTTAATGAATTAGTATTATATATAATTTTGCCCTGTTTTTAATTTTGATTGCTTATGCCTCAACCACAGACTAAACAAACAAATTAACGACAACTGATTTTAGTTAATGTTTTTATTTAGATACAAAAAGTTAATTATGATAGTATTGACCTTCCGGAATCGCCTGGACTGTTGGAATTATTGCTAGAAAGCGAACAAAACATAATAATATTATAACTAGTTCCCATAATCAAGCACATATGTATATACCCTTTATTGTTTAGCCCTGTATTAAATAAGAATAAATCACTTGTCGTAAAAGATAGAGAGTCTGTTTATTATCTTGGCTGGAACATAAAATGCAAAAAACGATTCACCTATCGGTCTGTTCTAACATAAGTGTGAAGAGAATGATTGAGGGTTGTGAGCGTGGGAAGAAGGTAGAATGGTACATGTCAATTCTTTTAAAGATAAACAGATGCACTCGGGTGTGACCCTGATGTATCTTTGGTATGGTGATTCATTCGATTCCTGAAAAGGATAGAATAAAGTTGTTTGAGAACACGTGCGTGTATTTTATTAAAAATAAAACCTACCCTCTTTAACAATAAATATATTTGCATACTTACAGAGTGAGTATTTTTTCGTGCATTGTGAAGGGATCTTTGAAACTAAAAGAGATAGAGAATCGGTTAAATGGGGAAAGATTTGCAGTTTTGTGAGCTGAGTTTATAGGTATATTTGAAGTTTCACAAAATAAGTCATGGCTTAGTAGATATTTACTAAAAACCGAAATAGATCAAAAATCTAAAACGTCTGTAGTTCCCTTATTATCGATGGTATGAAAAATGTGTAAACACAAAAGTTGTAGATAATTGTTCTACAAATGTGATAAAATACATAACTTTTTAAAATGTATTTGTTTCAGAGATTGACACAAACTTATCTTTTTTTAAATAGGAATCATATTAAAAAGTGGGCCTATAAAATAGCATACTTCTTCCCCTTTTTAATGATATAAGGCTACTCGATATACTTATCTTCAAAATTGTCAAAATTATAGCACTTAACTGTTTTATTAAATTTTTCTTAGTCAGCTTTGGAAACAATAAAATTCTCAATTAAATGTAGTGATAATTTGACAATTACACAAGTTTTTAAACATTTTGCAGTTTTATTTAATTCATTGTGACTAATTTATGTGTTTTTTTCAATATAAAATGAAATTTTCTAATTTAGAGAAACGCGATATTGTAGTGTTACATTCAGTGTCATAAGAATGCAGTTAGGGCGGCAGAACAGTATTTCCTCCAGAGATATTTTCATCGTCGGCAGCTTCAAGATTTTCGTGAAAAGCTTCCCTACATTTCAGTGATGGAGTCGCAATTTTTTAGTCCTTTGGATTATGTAGTGAAATTATTTCGTCAAACTGGCAGTGTTCAAAGGAAATCGGGAAGTGGTAGACTAATTTAGCGAACCCCAAAACTTGTTGAAAGTGTCAGGCGAGTAATGGAAATAGTCTGCAGGCTGAAAGAGACATGTAGACGTATTTACAACTTTAATTAACCAACACACAAGTCCGTGGAGTCTTGGAAAAGAATATTTTTAATAAAATCTGACTAATAATAAATGTAAGCAGAGTTGTATTTTGAAATGAAGTTAGGTTGGTTTCTTTATGTTCGAGATTTCGCAGAACATGTCAAAGACATGCGGGTTCTCGCTCAAATAATTCCATGGTCTACTTGAGCTGAAATTTTTTATGACACATATTTCAATGAAACCAAACTAGTAATTAATGTTGTGAATATTTAGCTTCATCCACTAAGTCTTCCAGTTCCATATACAAGGTGTTTCTGAACGTAGTACCATAAATTCAGCTACGTATTCTAGGTCCGAAAACATGACGAAAACTTCATATAAACCTATATCGAAAAACGCTTTGTTTTCGAAATACAGGGTGTGAAAAGTTGGTTTATGATTATGGTTTTTTATAAATATTTTCGAAACTATTCGAGATTAAGTAATGAAATTTTATACCTTATTGCAACTTTTTGTGCTCTTTCTGAATTTTTAGAAGGAAATTGCTACATTTTAGCAGGGGCGGATAGCACGGGGGGGTAGTGCTTAAAAAGTGTCTATACTTTTTTGTACTTTATTTTATTGGCGATTTTATAAGAAAAATATTAAATTTGAAGATTTTTACACAAAAAAGGTACTCTTGTTGAAAATCAAAATATTCAACAGTTTTCGAGAAAATTGAGATTTAATAAATCGGTGGATGGTACGATTCATAAACATCAAATTTAAAACTGCGTTGGCTTTGAAATGAAACTGAAAAATTTGTTTCACACCTGCGTACATAACAACATTTATTAATAAAGTTTAGTGGTTTTTCGTTCCCGAACATTTTGTTATTTCAACTATTGTTAAAGAAAATGAATACTTTTTCTAATGCAGAGTACACAGATATGTTGTTAACATTAGGTGAGTGCTATGGAAATAGTCAAGAAACTGTCCGACGATATGCGGAAAAGTTTCCTAATCGGAACTGTCCAAATCGACGAACAATTTTAGCAGTTGAAAGGCGTTGTCGTGAAACTGGGTTCATCAAACCCAAAGGAAGTAATATTGGACGAAGGCGTACAGTGAGAACAGCTAGGAAGGAGGAAGAAATTTTAGAAATTTTGCAAAATAATCCCGCAATTAGTATTAGACGAGTAGCACTGCAAACAAATATTTCACCTGCAGTAGCATGGAGAATTGTCAAAGAACAACAACTTCACCCGTTTCATCTGCGCCAGGTACAAGAACTTCTTCCAGACGATTTCGGTCCTCGACTAGAATTTTCTGAATGGTTATTAGCCCAAAATGACAATGACCCAACTTTTATGTCAAGGATCATATTCACAGATGAGGCTACTTTCACACGGGCTGGTATTTTTAACACGCACAATTCACATATTTGGGCAGAAGAAAATCCCAAAGCAACCAGAGTTACGCATTACCAGCATTCTTTTAAAATTAATGTTTGGGCTTCAACTTTAAGTAATAGAATTATTGGCTACCATTTTTTTTCGGAAAATTTAAATGCAAATAGGTACTGCGCATTCCTGCGGAATGATTTTTTTGAGTTCCTTGAAGATATTCCCCTTGAAACAAGGCGAAGACTTTGGTTTATGCATGATGGAGCTCCTCCTCACTATGGTAGAGAGCCTAGGCAATGGCTGCATACTCATTTTCCCAACAGATGGATCGGTCGTGGCATTGATGCACCCATTCATTGGCCTCCTAGGTCCCCAGACTTAAACCCACTTGATTTTACCGTCTGGGGACAATTAAAAAGTAATGTGTACTCTACTCCAGTAGAGACCCTAGAAGATCTACAATACCGTGTTCAACAGGCTTTCCAACAATTACTTCATCAACCGAGAACAATGTTTTCTTTGCAGAAAAGGCTGCGAGCATGTGTACAGGCCAACGGTGGATACTTTGAGAATGTGTTAACTGGGTTTTAATTGTAATATTTATAGTTTATTATTCTTCGATGTACGAAAATGTCAAATACATTTAATGTTTCATTTCAAAGCCAACGCAGTTTTAAATTTGATGTTTATGAATCGTACCATCCACCGATTTATTAAATCTCAATTTTCTCGAAAACTGTTGAATATTTTGATTTTCAACAAGAGTACCTTTTTTGTGTAAAAATCTTCAAATTTAATATTTTTCTTATAAAATCGCCAATAAAATAAAGTACAAAAAAGTATAGACACTTTTTAAGCACTACCCCCCCGTGCTATCCGCCCCTGCTAAAATGTAGCAATTTCCTTCTAAAAATTCAGAAAGAGCACAAAAAGTTGCAATAAGGTATAAAATTTCATTACTTAATCTCGAATAGTTTCGAAAATATTTATAAAAAACCATAATCATAAACCAACTTTTCACACCCTGTATTTCGAAAACGAAGCGTTTTTCGATATAGGTTTATATGAAGTTTTCGTCATGTTTTAGGACCTAGAATACGTAGTTGAATTTATGGTACTACGTTCAGAAACACCTTGTAGATAAAAATTTACAAAAAAACAGTCAATAACACAGCCATTGTCATTGATAAAAAATCAATAACAAATTATTATAAAATCATAGATATCTGTTAAGAAAATTTTTAATATTAATTATATATTTGTATACATGTCTTACTTATTTTTACTATAAAATGTATTAATTAACAAATTCGAAAAAATAAGTTCGTCACTTTTTTAAATTGTTCAATCTACGTAATTAAACTTTTTGATTCATATAGGTAAAATTTATTTTGCACTACATCTCAAATATACATAAATGTCGTAAAATCTTACAATAATTCTCTTAAAACTAAACAAATTACATTAACATAATTTGTTCCATCTACCTTTCAATTTAACAGTATATTACAATTTTACAGATTATTTATTTAAATGTTTGTTAAAAAATTGTTGCTGTAACACAACGTCAGCAAGTTTTTTGGCACTTCCATTGTAGTTCGTATCGACGATGGCTCCAACGCAACCTCAACGGTTCGTTAACGCAATCGATATACAGGGTGTTAAAAAAAACCGTTTAAATATTATATAATAGTGCGAACGAAAACAAGTAAAAAAGTCTTAATAAACATGGGTTCGCAAATGAACCGTTTTCAAAATAAAAGTGATAGTCTCTTTTCATTGTACAGTTTTTTCTGCAGAAATAATTAATACAAAAAAATTACAATAGATGTTCGATATATCCTCCTTGCATTTCGACAAAAAATCTACACCTTCTCAAAGAGGAGCGCCGCACTTTTTCAAAAAGCCCGATTGTTCTCGAATTGTTTGACAACATTGTTCAATTCGTTGCTGCAATTCATCGGGATTATTTATAGGTGTCGCCTCTACTAAACTTTTTAGGTAACTCCAAACACAAAAATCTAAGGGGTTTAAATTGGGAGATCTAGCAGGCCATAGAATAGGACCTCTTCGGCCTATCCATCTCCTTTGAAATGTTTCGTTTGAGTGCTCCCTAACAGCGAGCGTAAAATGAGGCGGTGATAATGCTGATGATAATGACAATGCGCCAATGTTGTTCCGCCTGTTGATCCAGGAATTAGATATCTTTTATCATCTTCCCAACTTAGCGACTTTTTATTTAATTCTTCTGTGTAGTGTTAGAAAATAATTGTTAAATGTCAGGGATTATTACTAAGAATGTTAGACATGTAGATTTAAAATTAGGGTAAACAGTTTAGAGGAATATTGTGCACGTGTGAATATTTGCGTAAGAGGGGGAAGACGACTTGTCCACTTGAAAGGGCGGGTACCATCGGCATTACGGTGCGAAAAAGGAGAAGGAATGCTATCGACGAGACCCGGCATTATTTTGAATTTCGTATGTTTTGGGTGCTAAATAAAATAGAACTTCATTTTAAACTTTTGGTTTTCTTAGTAGTAGATTTCATGTTTATGACTCCTGATTATTTTTTGTTTATAAAAATGCTCTTTAAGCTCAAAGAGCGCATTCTTATAGTCATTAAAACTGATTTCTTTCTTTAACACACCTTTCTTAATTCCTTTTAGCTTCTTTGCAACTGAGTTTTCTGTTCTAAAACGGCACATTTTAGATTTCAAATCTATAAATTCCAACATATTTTCCGAGTTCAATTCATCCTTAAATTTTCCTATAATTTTTTTATTTTTAATTAAAAACAAGTAATGGTTCTTAGGATAATCAGATATATCAAAATAATTAGGATTATACTTCATGAAGTTATAGAAATCATAACCTTTAAGTTCAAAAAGGTATGCGTCGGTATCCGCGTATAATAATTTCAATTTCTCATTAAAATTTGTGTTTTAATACGTTATAGTAAAAGTCGTACATCAAGAATTTCGATAAATCTAACACTGCTTGTCCAATATAAATCGGTTTATTGAATAATACTTTGGTTTTA
Source organism: Euwallacea similis (assembly GCF_039881205.1). Lineage (NCBI taxonomy): Eukaryota > Metazoa > Arthropoda > Insecta > Coleoptera > Curculionidae > Euwallacea > Euwallacea similis. Next base: position 103,723 of record NW_027098688.1, read on the forward strand.
TAATTATGAACTGTTACCAGATGCTTGCTAAATGTAGTTCTTGATTTGAAATTGGGCTTATTAATAGCTTTTTGACCCTTTTGATCATCAGAGCACAATTTAATGTTTTGCTGTTTTTTAACTAATCGCATCGACTTTCCAAAAGTCCTTTTGAAAATTCTTTTTTGCTTTCTATCTTTATTCAGTATTGAACTTGATATATGGTGCTATAAAATCAGATTGAGTAAATTTTATACTTCTGTGAATTTTAGTTATTTCCATTCCCAACTCTTCATAAAGCTTTAATATTTTATAATGAAATATACAGGGTGTCCCATAATTAGGTGCCAACACTTAAATAGCGCAAACTACGTGCAAAAATAATATCAAATTGATAAATAAACATATGTCCTGAAGCGCCCCCTAACGGAGATACGGCCCCTTGAAGGGCGTCCCAATGAGACAGTTTTTGCTAATTAACTCCTAAACTACCCAATATAAATATATGAAATTTTGGTATTCTCACAATTTTGTCATGCTCAATTCAAATATTTTTTCGAAGTGTATCAATTTGAATCATAGACCTGTCATTAGGAGGGTCTGGATTACAAAAGCAACGATATTTTTTTAGTGGATGCAAATATTTCATTTCTTTGCTAAAAATATGTAAACCTAGAGTTTTTTACCCAAAAAAGGTACTCTTGAATAATGTCTCTAATTATCACCGTTTCTGAGAAAAATTCAATTTAATGATCTTCAAACATTTCATATTCTTTTCAGTAAAGCACTGAAGTAGGCTTTGAAACAAAAGTTAATTGCTTAATGTACTAATCGTTTATTTTTATCAAGTATTTTTATTAAACTATAGTTATGGAATATAAAATAAAGGTAAACAGAATACTAAGTAAACCACTTATTTAAGTAAATGTTCAAACAAATTCCCATTTTCTTGAATGCAGAATCTGGCTCTTTTTTAATGTTTAAAGTCGCATGAAGGATTTCAAACTGAGTACCTTTAATACTATTAGCAGCATCATTTATTCGCCTTAGAAGTTCTTTTTCGGTATCCATTTCGGTGGCATAAATAATACTTGACATTTTACCCCATAGGTAATAATCTAGGGGATTTAAATCAGGTGACCGAGCTGGCCAGTTTATTGGTCCACCTCTTCCTATCCACTTATTCTTATAATTTTGATTTAACCAGTCTCGAACGAGTAAACTAAAATGAGCTGGTGCCCCGTCATGCTGAAAGTACATGTTCAGTCGCGTTCCAATAGTTACCTCTTCTAACAAATTCGTCAAATCATTCTGAAGAAAATCGATATAATTTTGTGCGTTCAATCTATTTGGGAAAACTATAGGTCCTATTAATGAATTGCCTAAAATGCCTGCCCATACATTAACAGAAAATTTATTTTGGAAGTTGGTCCTTCTAACAACTCTCGGATTTTCATGTGTAATGAGTATTATGGCTATTAAGTGCCTTACTTCTTGTAAATGTTGCCTCATCGGACCATAGTATTTTGTTACATGCATGCTGGTGATTCAAAATCCATTGACAAAACTCCACACGAGGCGGTAAATCCTCAGTTTTTAAATTCTGCACCTTCTAGTAATGAAAAGGATGAAGTCCTTGCATTTGAGTCATTCTTCCAAGCTAAATTTGGATTTACTCATATTTTAACTACATAATATGTATTAAAAACTTACAGTTGATTTAGGAAAATTAGTAATATTGGCTAGTGATCTTAACGATATCTGGGGATGTTCTTCAATAATATTTAATGCTTGTTCAAAATTTCGATTTTTAAGAGGTTTTCCTTGTCCTTGAGACCGCCTAAATGTACCATATTCCACTAAATTTCTGTGTACAATGACAAACAATTTTCGATGAGGTACTGTCCTGGTAGGATATCGAATTTGATATTCCCGTACAGCCGCACTTGCGTTACCATTGCAGAAACCATAAATAAAGTGAATATCAGCTATATATATTTGTAAAACGTTCCATAATTCACATTAAATTCAATTTCGACTATTAAAGATTACTTAACTAATTACTAAAAATATCAAACTGTCACATATTTAACAACTAGCTTTTGTTTCAAAGCCTACTTCACTGTTTTACTGAAAAGAATATGAAATGTATGAAGAACATTAAATTGCATTTTTCTCAAAAACGGTAATAATTAGAGACATTATTCAAGAATACCTTTTTTGAGTAAAAAACTCTAGGTTTACATATTTTTAACACAGAAATGAAAAATTTGAATCCAAAAAAAAATATCGCTGTTTTTGTAACCCAGCCCCTCCAAATGACAGGTTTATGATTCAGATTAATACACTTTAATAAGATATTTTGCTTGAGCTCGTCAAAATTGTGAGAATACCAAAATTTCATACATTTATGTTGGGTAGTTTAGGAGTTATTTAGCAAAAACTCTCTGATTGGGGCCCCCTTCAAGGGGCCGTATCTCCGTTAGGAGGCGCTTCAGGACATATGTTTATTCATCAATTTGATATTATTTTTGCACGTAGGTTTCGCTATTTAAGTGTTGGCACCTAATTATGGGACACCCAGTATAGTTATTCTTATCATAGAATCATAGATCATAGAAATGACACAACTTTTTGGTTTTTCCACCAGGAGGAATTCTATTTCCTGGAGCAACTGGAAGGTCGTTGTACCTTTTATGCAGTTCTAAAACTTTTGGAAAAGACAAGTCAACTTCTAATATACAGGGTGTTAAAAAAAGATTGTAAAATATTTAAGGAGGTAATAGTATGGACCAAAATAAGCAAAAAAGTCTTAGTAAACATGGGTCTGCAAAGTAACGGTTTCGGAGATATGGAAGGTTCATCTTTTTTCAAAGACTTATTTATTTATAAACAAACAAAAATTATTCTTTTTTACCCAATTTTTTTATATTGCAAAAACTTGCATTTTCTTATTATGGTATAAATATTAAGTATTTGATTATTGTCAGTGTACAAGTTTTCGTTTGCTATGGCTGTTTACTATGGCTGTTTATTATAACGCAGAATTAAGCGACATGCATTTCATGTGTGGTCGTGCTAATGGCATTGCCACCAAAGCGCGACGTTTTTATGCTGAAGCTTATTCAAATGGCCAGATTCCTTCACATCGTATGTTTGGAACAATTCATCAAAGATTGCGTGATACCGCAATCCTTGGTTTTGATTTTGATTTTTAATTGCGGTTCATTGAACAAACAACACTATCCGGAAGATCAAGGTTAGTATCTACTCCTAGAGTAGAAGAAGAAATTTTAGCACGGATAGAGCATAATCCAGGGACGAGTGTGCGAAGAATATCAGCTGCGGTAGGAATTAGTGTTCCTCTTGTTTGGAAAACCCACCACGAGGAGCTGCTTTATCCATACCATGTACAACGAGTGCAGGTCTTAAATCCACTGGGTCATCAAGCGCGGTAAATCCTCATGCTTTAATGGAATCTGGACATCAGACACGTTTTTCATTAAACATTTGGACGGATCTTGTAGGCGACAGGTTGCTAGGTCCTGTTGTTTTACCAAATCGATTAACAGACGCTGCTTACTTAAATTTTCTGCAAAACACAATGGATGATCTTTTTGACGACATTCCTTTAGACCAAAGGCAACAAATGTGGTTCCAGCATGATGGTGCTCCAACTTTTTTTTTATTGCCGTTAGAGAGCTTTTAGACCAAACTTTTCCATGTAGATGGGTAGGACGGGACGGACCTGTATTATGACCTGCAAGATCGCCTGATTTAAACCCTCTAGATTTCTTTTTTTGGGGATATTTGAAAACATTGGTCTATGGTACTCCTATAAATAACATCGAGGAACTGCAGCTATGGATTAATCAAAAATACCAACAAATCCGAGCCAATGGGGGAGGTTTTAAAAAAAGTTTAAAAAAGGTGCGAATATCCTTCAAACAAAGATGTCGGGCCTGCTTGGAAACGGAAGGAGGGCACTTTGAACACCTTATGTAACTGTATTTTTTGTTTTTGTAAGAGGCTTTTTTTGTTATTTGTAGATAATAAATAAGTATTAAGTAATTAGAAATAAGTCTTTCAAAAAAGAATAACCTTTCATATCTCCAAAACCGTTACTTTGCGAACCCATATTTACTAAGACTTTTTTGCTTATTTTGGTCCATACTATTACCTCTTTAAATATTTTACAATCTTTTTTTAACACCCTGTATATCCAGTGTCATCGTCAGATCCGAGAATAGTCTCTAAATCATATAATTCATCAGTGACCACCCATTGAAAATCCTTTTTTGGTAATTTTTGATATAATGAATTGCCATAAAGGTTATTAAAATCAATATAATGAATTTGAGTAAAGTCAGACATTTTTTCACCATTAATTTGTATTTCTGGCTTCACTAGCGCATACCTATTACTGCATTGAGATATTCCAGCACGAATTTCTTTTTCGAAAAACAAATACATCTCATAACCTGTTAACAACTCAAGACTAACGTCACTATACTTTAACCTACAATCCCAAGCTAATGCTAGTGTAGTATAGTACTAAACAAGATCTAATCCATAAGATTTTTCTAGGCACAAATCTCTAAAATTCTCAAATATACCTGCTAGAAGTAAAACATCTAATTTTAGATATAGATCATACCATTCACCTAGATTCTTGATTTCAAAATATTTTCAGTTTGAGCATGATCATACTCTGACCAACTTATATTTTCTTTTGTTAGTGAGGAGTAAAATTTATCTATTGGAGGAAGAGAAGTTTCTTCAAATCTTTCAAATGAGTCCATATATCAATAAAAATATATGCTTTTTCTAATTATCTTTGATCCTTGTTTTCTGAATAATTCTTGTAGCTGTGTATTGCTATAGTATTTCTTCATTTCTCTCAATTGTTTATGTTCTAAATTAGATGACAGAGTGTCTAAACTACTTGCTAGGAATCTGAATGAATCTATAAATCTTAATTCACTATAGCTACCGTCATCCATTGTTAAAACTTTACTGAATGAAATGTATTTCTTTTCATTATCTGGGATTAGCTTCAGATTAATTTTATCCTCACCCAAATTTTTAATAAACAAATGACAATCATATGAACTCAAATTATGAAATAGAACTGGAATGAATAGTGGTTGTTTGTATTTCAAGTTGCAGTTTCTACATGCTGCAAATTTATATTTACCTGCATAGTGATCATGCTGCCTGACCTTTGGATTTTTTTCAGTAAAATCTTTTTTGCACAAATAGCATTCCTTTGCTTTTCTATACCCTTTTAGAGCTACATCTGTCATAGTTTCATTTTACTTTAATAATTTATATATTGTTTTTGCATGTTTCGTGTTTCCTTCTATAAATCTTTCATCAACATTTTCTCCTCTATAAATTTCTAAAGGATTTGGGATATTTCTTTAGACACTCTTTATACCAAGTCCATAACTGCAAGGAATATGTACTTGAGTCTTCTGAGCATATGATTTTAGTGGATTTGGTTCACATGTCTGAATTGGCTTTAAGATTGATTTAAAATCACAATAAATCACATACAGTGAGGACAAAAAGTCTGGAACAATTTGATTTAAAATTCATTGGTTTATTTTCGGAAAAAACGCTGAGACCCGTCGATTTTTATTTTTGGCTGCGATTTTTCTGATAGTAAATTCCTGTATACAGGGTAACCAAAAACCAAGTTACGACAACAAACTTCATTTTTTAAAATGGAAATATTTATATATATATGTCTTAGTTATTAATTTCATTAGTTTCCACGAAAAAATGCTTAAAAAATTAAAAAAATGTTTGTTGTCTCAGTTCTTTCGTCAACTACTGTAAGTCGTACAGTACTTCGTTCGGCGATGATAAATACCAAAATAATGACAATTTTTTTGTAGGTGGTTTAGTACGTATCGGTAGGTGGAGATAAATATCGATTTTTCATACATCAAGCTATTCTTGCCAAGTTGTACGTGTGTCTAAGCATTCTTTGAATATTTTTAAACGATATTGTTTGTTTAATTTCTATTCCATTTTCTAATTTATATTTAGATATAACAGGCAAGCAGGTTTCATTATTACTACATATTACTTAGTGCTTTTTAACAGCTTCTTCAGTTCTAGCACTATAATTTAAATATCTTCTACAGAAATATTTTTTATGTCCATCAATTTCTAATCGGTTATTTAATAATCGACTTAAACTTTTAATCCAATAATAATGATTTTCAAAATAAAATAGATCAATATTTTTATCATATTCTTGTTTTTTATTATGGTATAATGGATGGAACGTAGTATCTTCAAAACTGAATACTGTGATATTAATTTTATTCTGTGTTTCAAATTTAAGAATGTCTCGAATTTTAATTGGAAATTCAATTCCATTAAAATTTATCTTTGTATTCCGGTTTGAGATATTGTGCCTATCTTTGTGAATCTTGTTTTTGGTATTTTTAACGCATATGAAACTGAATATCGAAAACACTCATTATCTTTATTTTTTATATTGATCCATGCTTTCTTATCCTCTATCCATTTTGGTAGTGCGATATATGAACTTCCACTTAACGGTTTATATTTCTTAATATTAATTCTTAAATTATCTATTCTGTTTAGAGCCCAGCCTGATCCATTGGCTTCTAATTTATCACCTATGAATATAAATAAATCTCTTTGAGTATCCCAGTAATTAATTAAATCATTTTCTCCTCTTATTATTACATTAGGTAGTTGAAACTTGTGCGTCATTTCTTGTTCTAAATTTTTAAAATCAGATTCCAACTCTAAATTAATTTTAATATTGTTATGCATATCCAAAGCGTATTTAATAAGATTATTTGCTTTATTTTTAATGGGGTCCATATAGTAAGATATGTCAGTGTTGCTTTCTTTATTATTATGTTGATAGGTTAATAATCTACCTTTAAAAGCAACTTCAACTAAAATAAAATGGGACCTTTTGCAACTTATCTCTACATAAAGGAGGTAGGGTGCAATTAAGTACCCGGCCTCTCGTGGTCGGAACTAAAACGATCGCTTAGACCGTTCCCCGACGGTTCTAACAAAGCGCATTAGTAATGTCGATGAGTGCTTTCCAGCCAGGGTGCGACGTGTTTTCTTTACGACCCCTGGGCGAATCCTTGGTACTTACCGGCACCCGCGATCTCTCTCTTCTCTCTACTCTTTTGGCCGCTAGTAACTCCAGCGGCAATTCTCTCTTGGCCTTTGGCGACTCCAGATCGCGCGCTTTTCTTTCTGTACCAGGTCTTGTGCAACTCGCGGATCAACTCAGAAACCGCGACTCTTGTTACTTCCTCTCTGTATCAGATCTCGTGCAATTCGATGCTTAATTCTGTAATTGTGACCTTTGTTTTTCTTTCGTTATTAAGTCTGTACAAGAACTATCGTTGTGAGTAAATTAGTGTTAGTTGGAGCTGCGGTGTTTCTCTGACTCTTAGAACCTTGAAACCCCTTTAATTGATGACGGTAGACCGTCTGGTCTTTCGATTCTATAAATAACCACGCCAGCGCAAGTGAATTTCATCGTGGGTGCCTATTGAGGCAGTCACTATTGTTAGGCAGGATCTCAGGAAGCCTCTGGCCTCAATAATCACATTTTATTTGTTTTATTCTTTTTTCTTTGGGGGTACTATTATATCTGTGTCAAATGGAAATAAATAATTCAATTTCTTGTATTATTCTTCTTTATGTTTTTCATGTTGCCTGATGATCTGTTCTATCAGTTCAGCTTTTTTATATCTTGTAATGTATTGTATTTTTAGTTCTTTAGCAATATTATATAACTCTGGTAGTTTAAGTTTATTTAATTTGTGCAATAGCATTTAATCTTTTCTAATATATTCATCAGCTTCTTTGCATTTTTTCTTCATTATTCTTCACTTCCTTGGTTCTGCTATTATATCCTGATCAAATGGAAAAAATTTATTTATTTTCTTATTTTCTCTTTCTTTTTTCTTCTTTTCAAACTGTTTTATAATTTTTCCTATTAACTCATCTTTAGTATAACTCTTCACATATTTTATACCTAGTTTTTTAGCAAAAGTATATAAATCTTTAATGCATATTCCTTTAAACGTTCTCCCATTTTAAGACAACCAATTTATTATAAAAAAAATTATTTCAATAAACACCTATTCCCTTTTCATGTAAATTTAACTGCAAGTGCCTTTGATAATGCGTTTTAATATAATATCTACCACATTCACATAGCAAACGCTTACAATTTGTATAGATTTTGCATTATTTACATCTTCTATCAGGATTTTTATATTTATAAAATTCATCTGGATATTTAAATAGTAAACAAACAGAACACCGAATATCGTCCATTTATTTAGGAAAAGATATTTTCAATAAACCTAAATTAGCTAAAGTTATAATTTTATTCTCATATTCTTTAAATTGAGCACTCATATTTCTAATCATAATTCTTTCAAACTCATTGGTTGCAGAATATTCTGATCTGTATAGATCTTTCGGTAAAAATTGGATATCACGGAAACCACTTAGAGCGTTGCTTTTTTTTCCCGTAATCTGTTAGGACTTGCGACGTATTGTTTTATCACGGACTATGGTTGGGTTATTTATTAGCTTAAATGTGCAAAGTGAGTTTAAGAAACTGATGTTACGCCCATGGACAACCCCAGCCATTGGGTAATACTGTTGGAATTCCCAGCGCTTAACACCCATCTTCGGTTGAGGGAAGTTATTTTATGATTGAGATTTCCAGCACTATTCTTTGTTGGACGAACATCGCGAATCTAAATTAAAGGTACCGCCAAACGAATACAATGGCTGGGCTCCAATAAAAGCCCAGCGATCGTGCCTCTAAGTGCTACGCTTTAACGCGACAAAGTAGCCTAGAAGCCGCTAATGGGGTCTTATCGGGGGTACGTCTATGGGTGTTACACCTCCGTATCAGTACTTAAGGAGGGTGCGAAACTGAAGAAGCTCTCTTTTCTCGCTACTTCATCACGAACTCGTACGCGTTAGACTCTCGTCAACATTCTTTAAATAACGCATTTCTCGATATTGTATAGTTGTTAATGTTATCAATAAACCTTTGTTAAGTTAAGAAGGTTTAGTTTCTTTTATACGCGAAAACAGTGTCTCTGAGACTGCGAACTCAGGGTGGTCCTTCATAATCGATCAATCCAGTCCACGATCTACGTAGTTCACGGTTATCGTATCGAAAGGGGTGAATCGACCCAACCACGTACACGCGCCAAATTTGGACCAAACATTTTTGGTCCTTCGAGCCGGATTTGACTGGATTGGAACAGTGCCTACGAAACATAGTTCATAAGTGGAACGAGAAAGTGCATCAGAAGTCAAGAAAAGTAACCGGTGAGTCAGTTCCTTTATCAAGATTTGCCTCTTAAGTTTTACCCAGCCTTGTAATATTCCCGTCTATCATCTCCTGCTTTAGAATAGTCGATTGTAGTGTGAGATTGACGCCATTATTGTCTCGATTTTGTCATATCTAAAGAAGGTGAAAAAGGTGAAACTTCAGGTTGATAACGTTAACTAGCGTAATTCGTATCTAATTGAATCTCGAATCGATTTTATTAATTTAATCCCAGTTATTAATATTAGTTAAAAATATCTCTCAGAGGAAGAAAAGGAAAAACTACAAAATTCAGAAAAGAGATCTATTTAACGGATATTCCCACCGAAAACTGTGAATTTCGAGAACTTTCCTATGCTCGTAGGGTGTTAGTAGAACGCTTGTCTCGTTTTGAACAGTACCTTCTCGATAATACAGATGCCAAAGAAACCTTTGCTTGTGAAATTCGCCTTAAAAACGTGGAAGATGATCTTAGAGAATTTGATAAGGTTCAAACACGATTGGAGTTTATGGACCCAAATGAAAGACAAAATCGGCTTGAAACCGAATCAATTTATTACAACGTAATTTCAGAAGCAAAAAGATTTATAAAATTGGCTCACGCGAGCCAGAATTGTGGCACCGCGTCAGTAGGAAACCTAAAGCCGTTGGGAAGTTTAGGAAAATTACCAGATCTAGGTTTACCTTCATTCTTTGGTAATTATGAGACGTGGTTCAGCTTCAAAAGTATTTTTAAGTCGTTATTACATGATAGAATTGATGTAAGCGAGACAGAAAAACTGCTATACTTGAAATTATGTTGTAAGGGAGATGCATTGAAAATAATAGACTCGTTTGAAATAACGCCCGGAAATGATACAGTTGCTTTAAATCTATTAAAAAACGTTATGAGAATAAAAAGGCAGTCGTAAATTATCACGTGAGAAACATTTTATTTAATTTACCAAGCGCGATTAAAGACTCTGCGACAAATGTAAGGAAATTTATAGACACGGTTCAACAACATAAAGCCGCGTTGGAAAAGCTAAAATTACCCGTAGTTAAGTGGGATGCATTATTGAACCCAATAATCTTAAGCAAACTAGACGAACGTACGAACCATGATTGGGAACGGAAACAGTGCCACACTGAATCACCCACGGTTAATCAATTACTCGATTTTTTAACCGATAAATGCTTCGCGTTGGAATCTTCTCGCGGTTTCTCGAGACCTCAGCCACATAGACCCGATAAAGACAGGAACGAGAACAGAGGTCAGGAAAGAGGAAATGGATCGACTTCGTCTAAGAATTATTCGTATTCTTTAACGCAAAGGGTTGGCAGAGAATGTCCATATCTGCAACGAAAACCATTTTGTTTATCAATGTCCTCGGTTTACTCAACTGTCGATGTCTGAGAAGTATAACGAAATTCGGAAGCATAAATTGTGTAGCAATTGTCTACGAGTAGGGTTCCTAAATCAAGAATGCAAGTCCAGCGGGTGTAAAAAGTGCGCTAAAAAGCACAATACGGCGTTTCATTACGAAAAACGTGAAGTAGGTGAAGGCGTTCAAAACCCAAAAAACGACGGCAATAGTGCACCTCCATTATTACCTATAGACAAACAAACCATGAACAAGGGGAAGTACTCGGAATCCGAACAATCTACAAGGTTACCAAACAGCCAGGACCAGGATGACGCACGCCCTTGGGTTGATTATTCATTAACCTTAGCATCAGCCAGCCTAGAGAGAGATCAAGTATTGCTGTCAACCGCCAACATCTTAATCGCCGATGAAAAGGGAGAATGGCAGAGGTGCAACGCCTTACTTGATTCGGGAAGTCAATCAAACTTAATGAGCGAAAGACTTTGTAGAAAGTTAAATTTAAGTTTCAAAAGAATCAACATGCCTCTGTACGGCATCAGTCAGCTCGTTACGGAAATTCATAGACAAACCCAAGCTAAAATAAAGTCTAGATTCAACAGTTTTGAGGCCAATCTGACATTTTTGGTTTTTCCAACGCTTACCGAAAATCTACCCCTATTTAAGTTCTCTAGAGCAGCGCTTAAGATCCCAGGCCAGATCAATTTAGCAGACGAACATTTCAACGAGCCAAAGAATATCGATATTCTGTTAGGGGTAGATATATTTTATGATCTACTGGGCTCGGGAAAAATGAAATTAGGGGATAAGTTACCCGTGTTTCAGGAAACATCTTTAGGCTGGGTGATATCACGAAACTTAGCAGGGTTTGGGTCGCGGAATCAGAAAACAGTTTGCAACCTGTCGATGAACATATCTAACAAAATGTTAAATGATTCATTAACCAAATTCTGGCACGTTGAAGAATTTGAGCATTCCAAATTCCTGTCTAAGGAGGAATCCTATTGTGAAGAGTACTTTACTCAAACCACGACCCGGGATAAGGATAATAGTTTCATAGTAAAGTACCCCTTTAAAATCGAAAAAAACTTGGAGCTTGGAGAATCGAAACCGATAGCGCTGAGTCGATTAAAAAATCTAGAGAGGAAATTAGAAAAGAATGAGGAGCTTAAAAAGCAATATGTGGATTTCATGAACGAATACCAAACCTTAGGCCACATGACGCGTCAAGGGCCAATCGGAAATGACGACTCTATGCCAAATAGTAGCTATTTTTTACCTCACAGGGCAGTAGTAAAGGACTCGATTACTACAAAATGTCGCGTCGTGTTTGATACAAGTTGCAAAACTAGTTCAGGCGTGTCGCTGAACGATACCTTGATGGTAGATCCGGTAGTCCAAGACGAATTATATGCAATTCTGCTACGGCTACGGCTCCGAAAGATAGTGCTGAGCGCAAATATTAAGATGATGTATAGATACATAAAAATTCAGGACAGCGAGCAAGATTATCAAAAAATACTATGGCGAGTGAATTCTAGGGACCCGGTTAGCGTTTACCGGCTGAACACGGTGACGTATGGTACGTCGAGTGCACACTTTCAAGCCACTCGTTATCTAGTAGAACTGGCGAGGCAAAATGAGAATACATACACTCGGACATCGGAAATAATGAAACACTCCTTTTATATGGACGATTTACTAGTTAGTTTGAATTCGGAAGAGGAGGCCTTGAACGTCTACAAAGAATTAAAAAAAATAATGGAACAAGCCACCTTTAAATTAAGAAAATGGGCATATAATAGTGGAACAGTATTAAGGAACATCTTAGAGTCCAACAACAACGAAAACTCTGACAGTTTCACGCTTCCGCATAACAAGCAATTGAAAACGTTGGGAATTTCTTGGGACCCCCAATTAGACACGTTGAAATATACAGTCAATGTTAGGTTCGACTCAACACACGCAACAAAGAGGACGATTCTGGCGACAATTTCTCAGATATTCGATCCTCTAGGATTGATTGGCCCAGAATTGATTAAAGCTAAACTAATCATTCAGGAATTATGGAGATTGCAACTCGATTGGGACCAAGAGGTTCCTCATGACCTCCGACAGCGGTGGGAGGAATTCGCGACACAATTGACCTACCTGAATGAATGCAAAGTAGTCAGACACGTGATGTTAGGCAATGCTATTCGAATTGCATTATATCGATTCAGTGACAGCTCGGAAAAGGCTTACGGGGCCTGTATCTATGTAGGATCGGTAGACGACCTCGGCAACCACGGAGTTCGACTTTTAACTGCACAATCAAGAGTGGCCAGTTACCATTCACGGGCCACCACTGGAACCCGCGACAACCAAGACGCAAAGTGCTGACTATGGACATTTTTTATTATAAATACGCTAGAATTAAGTAAATTGGATTCTTATGTTTTTATCTGTAGTTAAAGCCACTATACACGTTAACACTTAGATTTGTACCTTTTTTAAATATATCAAGTGTTTAATAAATAAATATTAATTTTTTTTACGCTCCTAAATAATAAAGAAATATAAGTGGCGCAGTCGGTAGGATAAGTTTTCGGGCTTATTAACGAATCAACGTTAATGAACTAACCGCGAACTACCGAACCAGTGAAGAAGAAAGAAATTAGAAGAAGAAGCTTGGACCAGTGGACTAGTGGACCAGATCCAGATCCAGATCCAGAAAAGGCAACCAGATGTTTCTAAGCTACATCATCCTGCTGCTGTAAGTACGATCGATGTCTAGTGTAGCTCAGTTGCTTGACCGATTAGAAACTTTAAAAATTGAGGAATCTTTAACTGGTTTTAACCCTGATAATTCTAAGTCTCAAGAACCCTTTATCCCTAGTAAAGTTGTACGTAGAAATATGGCTGAGTTCAAACCCGAATATCTGAAATGTATCCCAGAATTCGACGGTAATCCTAATGATCTAGGCAGGTACCTATGTATCTGTGATTCAGTTATCGAGTCATTCTATATAGCGCAACAACCGAATCATTTTCAAAATATATATATATATTAAACTGCATAATCGGGAAATTAGTAGGAAATGCTAAATTGGTATTGGGTACGCAAAAAGTATCGAATTGGGCTGAATTGAAAAAAATTTTGAATAGGCACTTCGCGGACCAACGTGACGAAGCATGTCTAAATAGAGACCTAGTGATGCTCCGACAACCAAATTCAGAGTCTCCAAATCAATTTTATGATAAAGTCATGCATATATTAAACTTATTATGTTCGTACGTTAGTACACATGAGCTAACCGAAGCTGGGAAAAATTTAAAAAGGGAATTATATAACGATTTAGCTCTAAAAACTTTCTTGTCAGATCTAAAAGAACCCTTAGGGACTACTATAAGGTGCATGCGTCCTCCTGACCTTCCTACAGCACTACAGTATGTAACTGAGGAAGATAATACTCATTACTTTCAAAGTAATATAAGACCCCAAAATTCTAGAGGACAAAATCACCAATTATTTAGGAGACCTAATAATAATAATAATAATTCTTTTAATTTGATTCGTCAGTCACATTTTCAGCAACCTCATTTTTCTAATAATTTTTCGTACCCACAGCGATCCCCATTCAGGCCAAATAGTTTTAACAGTCAACAGTCATCTCCATTTAGACTGAATAATTTTTATAACAACCAAAATTTTGCACAAAATCCCACCACGAATGTGTTTAGGCCAAACCAAAATAGGCCCTTACCTAAACCTACACCTATGAGTATTTCCACCAGAAATACTACAAGAAATTTTAGGCCCCGATCAAATTTTCACCCAAAACCACCAGGTCAAATTAACCCAAATCGTAACCAAAACGTTGTAGTAGAAGAATTATACCACACGACCAAAGAAGATAACAATTACGTAGAAGTCGATACAGTAAATAATTCACAGAATAAAAATATGATACCCGTTGTGATTATACGACGCAAGAACCTCGATATTCCGAGGAAGCGACGTCAGCACATTTTTTCACGCAGAACCCTGATAGAAATTTTCCGTCAACAAGCCTCGTCGACGACGAAATCTGACACCAGAAATTATTCAACTTAATAATTTAAATTCCAGCGAACTATCGTACGTGACGTTGCCTGAATATAATCTAAAATTCTTAATCGACAGTTGTTCGACCAAATCATTTATCAACCCAGAATTAGCGAATAAATTTTTCCAAAATTATATCAAGTCAGAGCCATTCGTAGTATCAACAGTATTTCAGCAGTCGACCCATGAATTTAGCGCTTGCATTCCTACATCTAAAATTTTCAAATTACCGCAAAATTCTTTCATGAAATTTTACCTCTTCAAATTCCATCATATCTTTGATGGTCTCATTGGTATCGATAATTTGAAGAAATTACAAGCCAAATTAGATTAAGACAAGGGATATCTTATTACACCACACATACAAATACCTTTGGAATACTATAGGATCAAGGCACAAGTTAATTTTATCACCATAGCACCGCGTACAGATCAGGTGATAAAAATTAAAACCGAAATTAAACAAGGAAATGTACTAATTCCTTATACAAAAGTAAACAATTGTGAAATTCCAAACTCACTTTCTATTGCAAAGAATGGTGAAGCAATCACGACCATTTTAAATAGTTCATGTGAACCAGTTACTCTAAATATAACAGAGCCCTTTAAAGTAGAGAGATTTGAAGAGCCAACAGAGATTGATTTAAACTATATAGAAAATAACGATAAATTTAAAAACTTGCCTGTCTCGTCTTTAATACGAGCAGAACACCTATATCCAGAAGAAAAAGAAAAAATTTTCGATTTATGTAACGAATTTAGGGACATATTCTATAAAGAGGGAGAACCCCTAACGTTTACTAATAAAATTAAGCATGCTATAAAGACAAAGGATGAACAACCGGTATATGCTAAAACGTATCGCTACCCCTTTGTGCACAAACAAGAAGTAAAGAGCCAGATAGATAAAATGTTGGAACAGAATATCATCAGACCAAGCAATTCCCCACGGTCAGCTCCAATTTGGGTTGTACCTAAGAAATCAAATGCTTCGGGGAAGCAGAAATGGCGAGTGTGTGTAGATTTTCGTAAGTTAAACGAAAAAACAGTAGATGACAAGTACCCACTCCCAAACCTAACGGACCTACTGGATAAGCTGGGAAAATGCCAGTATTTCACTACCCTAGACTTAGCCAGCGGCTTCCATCAAATTGAGATGGAGGAAGAAGATGTTCCAAAAACGGCATTCAGCACGGAACATGGGCACTTCGAATATACCCGGATGCCATTTGGGTTGAACAATGCGCCCGCTACGTTCTAAAGAGTCATGGACAGTATACTTAGGGGGATGCAAAATGAAAAATGCCTCGTGTACTTGGATGACATAATCATTTTTTCAACTTCACTCCAGGAACACATAGAAAGATTGAGAGCAGTATTCAAGAGACTTAGAGAGTCGAATTTCAAAATACAACTCGACAAAAGCGAGTTCCTCAGAAGGGAAGTCGCTTACTTAGGACATATCGTCACACCAGAAGGAGTTAAACCGAATCCCGAAAAAATATCATCTATAAAAAAATACCCATTGCCGACAACCACAAAACAGATTAAAGGATTTTTGGGACTGCTAGGTTATTACAGACGTTTCATAAACAACTTTGCAAAATTAACCAAACCCTTGACTAGATGTCTAAAAAAAGGAATTAAGATTGAACATAATAGAAAATTTATTGATTGTTTTGAAATGTGTAAGGATTTATTAATGAATGAACCGATACTGCAGTACCCAGATTTAAATAGACCCTTTAATTTGACTTGTGACGCCAGTAATGTGGCGCTTGGAGCTGTTCTATCTCAGGGACCAATAGGGCAGGACTTGCCAGTCGCATATGCGTCACGAACCCTTAATGAGTCAGAGCAGAAATACTCTACCATTGAGAAGGAATGCCTATGCCTGGTATGGGCCACCAAGTACTTTAGACCCTATTTATTTGGCAGGAAATTTTACATAGTCACGGACCACAAACCACTCCAGTGGTTATTTAATTTGAAAGATCCCTCGTCAAAACTCCTAAGATGGCGCATCAAACTTGAGGAATTCGACTATGAGATTGTTTACAAAAAAGGCAAGCTGAACACAAACGCAAATGCACTAAGTCGAATTGAAATACACACAAAGGAAACGGATAACTTCGATAGTCTCTTAGAATACATGCAAGAATTTAACAAGTCATTAAATAATAAAAAATCCGAGGAATCCACAAGTCGCATGCAATCCGACGAAATAGATCGTATATCCATAATAGTGCAACCCGACACGGAACGTGACAATGAGCAAGTTCACGAACTAAATGACGCCGAATTAGTCGACGATGGAAATACGATACACTCTAACGATGAACAACATCCTGTTGTTGGTATACCTATTAAAGAAGTCGCAGTAAACTACGGCGCCAACCAAGTAATTATATCCCGTGTTTACCATTCACCAGCCAAACCAAAACAAATAATATTATTCGGTAAAAAGAAGCGATTTATTTTGCAAGTATTTGAAAATAATTTGAAATATGATATAATGAAATTTATTAAGGAATACGTAGACCCTCAGAAACTATACTCATTATATTATGAAGACCCAGATTTATATCCCGAGTTCAGCAAAGTCATCACGAAAAACTTCAAACATCCTTCGTTGAATCTCAAACGTTGTATGATCAAATTAATTGATGTCACCGAAAACAGCGAAGTACAGGAATTGATTCAGGCCTACCACGAAGGCAAAACGAATCATAGAGGAATAGAGGAAACCGAACAACGAATCAAAACCAAGTATTACTGGCCTAATATCAAAGACTCAATTCAAATGTATATCAACCAATGCGAGATTTGTCAACGTAGCAAGTATGCCCGGAATCCGATAAAAATAAAGATGAACATAACTCCGACCGCTAGTAAACCATTTGAGATTTTACATTTGGACACATATACATTAGAACAAACGAAATTTTTAACAATAATCGACAGCTTTTCTAAATACGCCCAGGCCTACCCACTAAATTCAATGACAGCACCGGAAATCGCCGACAATCTAATTACCTTTTTCTCTCACCATGGAATTCCCAATCAAATAATCACGGACAATGGGACTGAATTTAAAAACACTATCGTGATGGAGTTATTGCGACTCCACAAGATAGACATTCATTTTTGCTCGCCGGAACACCCTCAATCTAACGGAGTTATTGAAAGATTACATTTGTGGTGCACGTAATTTAGTTCAGGTGCTAATTGTTAGTACCTGTTTTACGTTATTAATAATTAGTTTATTTATAGGTGTATTATAATCTGGTTGTTGTCATAGGTAGGTCTGGCAAACCACCAATTATTATTATTTTTTAGAGTATTTTGTGAATAGTTACTTTTTGTCAAATTAGTTTATTTAAGTAGTTGTCAAGATTAAAATAAAAGAGTTCCTTACAACATTCGCGATCATCAACATCTTTTAACCACACAAGGATAATTGGTGATATTTCCACCTTCGGGACCAAGACTCTTACAGTTAGTTTAGGTCTCCGAAGAACGTTTACATGGAATTTTATTGTGGCACAAACAAATCATGCGATTATTGGAATTGATTTTCTTCACTATTTTAACATAATACTAGATTTGGGCAGTAAACGAATTATCGACAGCACAACTAATCTGACAAACAATGGTAAAATTTCTTGTCTTTCTACATCATCAGTTCATGCAATTCCTTCTTCATGCAAATATTTTGACATTTTGGTTCAATTTCCAGAAATTACAAAATTCTCATCTACTCCCTCATCACTAAAACATAGCACCTCTCACACTATTCTCACAGAAGGTTTTCCTATTTCTTCCAAACCTAGACGCCTTTCAGCAGAAAAGCTTAAATTGGCAAAACAAGAAATTCAACACCTCATTAACTTAGGTATTTGTCGTCCTTCAAATAGTCCTTGGGCCAGCCCTCTACATATGGTTCCCAAGAAAAACTCTTCCGATTGGCGACCGGTTGGAGACTATCGCAGACTCAATTCAATTACTGTGGTAGACAAATACCCAGTCCCCAATTTACATGACTTTTCTTATTTTCTCGAAGGAAAACAATTTTTTCCACGATTGACCTCATCAGAGCTTATCATCAAATCCCAGTTGAAGAGGAATCCATTCCAAAAACAGCCATAATCACACCTTTTGGATTGTTCGAATTTACAAGGATGCAATTTGGATTGAAAAACGCAGCACAATCATTCCAACGCTTCATCAATGAAGTACTTGGAGATTTGGATTTTTGTTTTTCTTATATAGATGATATCCTAATTGCATCAACAAACGAAGCTCAGCACAAAGAGCATCTCAAAACAATTTTCGAACGTCTCCACCAATATGGGTAGACAATAAACCTAAACAAATGTGTTTTTGGCGAACATCAAGTTCAATTTCTCGGATACCAAGTTTCTGAAAAAGGTTCTTCTCCTCTTCCCGAAAAGGTATCCACCATTTCAAACTATCCTCTTCCTAAATCAATTTCAGATCTCAGACGTTTTCTAGGAATGCTCAATTTTTATCGTAAATGTTTACCTCACGCTGCACATCACCAAAGTGTTCTTCATGACTTACACAAAAATTGTAAGAAAAATGACAAAACACCAATCAAGTGGACTGACGAAACTGTGAATGCTTTCAATGAATGTAAACACGACTTAGCAAACGCTGCTACATTAAATCACCCCAGTTCATCAGCTCTACTTTCTTTAACAGTGGATGCATCAGATTTTGCTATGGGAGCAGTTGTAGAACAAATGGTAAATTCCTCATGGAAACCCTTAAGCTTCTTCTCCAAGAAATTTTCAAAAACTCAATGTAATTACAGTACTTACGATCGCGAATTACTTGCACTGTATTCAGCAATCAAATATTTTCGTCATTTTCTTGAAGGAAGACCTTTTACAATTTACACAGACCACAAACCACTCATTTATGCATTCATTCAAAAATCTGATAAAGCATCTCCTAGACAAATGAGACATTTAGATTTCATTTCACAATTCTCAACCAACATACTTCACATAAGTGGCAAAAACAACATTGTAGCAGATACTCTATCTAGAATTCAAACCATTTCTTTTCCGAATTCCATAGATTACGATGAAATAGCAAAAGCTCAAACAACAGACCCAGAATTTCAACACATTTTTAGAAATCCTCAATTTACATCACTTACCTTAAAACAATTTCAAGTTCCTAATACACAAAATTTGATTTACTGCGACGATAGTAACTCTAGAATTCGCCCATTCATACCGAAACATTTTCGACAAGCTATATTTAATAAATTTCATAATCTTTCTCATCCAGGTATTAAAGGTACAACAAAACTTATTTCATCCCGTTTTGTTTGGCCTTCAATGAATAAAAATATCCGAGAATGGACTCGTTGTTGTATTAACTGTCAAAAAGCCAAAATTCATAAACACACTGTTACTCCATTCAAACAAATTCAAATTCCGGATTCCAGATTCCATGATATTCACATTGATATAATAGGTCCTTTACCTCCCTCAAACGGTTTCACTTGTTGTCTCACAGTTATTGATAGATTTTCTTGTTGGGCAGAGGCTTATCCCATGACCAATATATCATCAGAAACAGTTGCCAATTGCTTTTATAGCAATTGGATTTGTCGCTTTGGCACTCCTATTAAAATTTTTACAGATCAAGGTCGTCAATTCGAAAGCTCTCTTTTCCAATCCTTAACCCAAATTTTAGGCTGTAAACGTGCCCGTTCTTCTCCTTACCATCCGAATACAAATGGCAAAGTAGAGAGATGGCATCGAACATTAAAAGCAGCTATCAAAGCTTATGCAACTGAACGCTGGACAGAAATCTTACCTACTATCTTACTCGGATTACGTTCTACCTTACGAGAAGAGATAGGAGTTTCTCCTGCTAAAATGTTGTAATTTTTTCAAGACAGCAATATCGTTGACCATCCTTCTTCTTTTATACAAACCCTCAAACAAAAAATGCAATCTCTTCAACCAGTTCCAACTACTCATCATTCTAACAGAAAAATTTTTATAACTCCTGAATTAAACACTTGTACACATGTTTTTCTTCGGAATAATACCATAAAGAGATCTCTTAAACCTCCGTATGAAGGTCCCTTTCTTGTTAAAAAACGTGAAGACAAATATTTTACAATTGTTGTCAGAGATAAGGAAGTGAATATTTCCATGGATAGGTTAAAACCTGCATTTTTAATCTCACAAGATCCAAAAATTAATAATCAATTCGATTCTCTTATCAACCAACCAATCATCCATCACCATACAAAGAAGAAAGATAAAACCGTACATTTTGCTAATGTATAAATTATTAATCATAATTAAATTATATTTTTATATTGTAACGATTAATACCCTTAACATTATACCTCCGTTATTGGGGGGGGAGTATTGTGGTGCACGTAATTTAGTTCAGGTGCTAATTGTTAGTACCTGTTTTACGTTATTAATAATTAGTTTATTTATAAGTGTATTATAATCTGGTTGTTGTCATAGGTAGGTCTGGCAAACCACCAATTATTATTATTTTTTAGAGTATTTTGTGAATAGTTACTTTTTGTCAAATTAGTTTATTTAAGTAGTTGTCAAGATTAAAATAAAAGAGTTCCTTACAACATTCGCGATCATCAACATCTTTTAACCACACAAGGATACATTCAACATTAACCGAACATGTCCAACTTTTGAATAACCAAGGACAAAAGGAGACACCAATAACACGGAAACTTAAATAAGCAATTTTGGCATATAACCACACCGTACATTCAATCACAAATTTCAAACCAATAGATGTAATTAACGGTCATATTAGCAAAGAAGATCCTATCAATATAGATTTGAACAGAACACTAATGACCAATTACGTAACCGAGCATAAGGATAGAACAAAAATATTATACGAAAAGCTGAATCAAACATTAAGTGAGGAGAAAGAAAAAAGGACTGAGAAATTAAACGAAAAACGAGAGGAACCCACTATTTTCGAAGAAGGAACCTCAGTTTACGTGGCAAGTCACGGAAGAGAAAAACTAAAAAATCCCTTTAAAGGCCCAATGCAACTTGGAACGGTAGATCCTATTAAGAAAACGGTATCAATCACGCAAAAAGGCAAGGTTCACATGGACAATTTGAAAAGGCCCTTTAGGAAAAAAAAAAAAATAAATAGTTTCACTAATGGTAAATAGTTACCAGCCAATATATTAAATAATCAAATAGAGTTACAAAATATAAGTTAGGTACATATAACATATAGATAGTAAGAGAAACTTCATTACTTTCAGTATCAGCAAGGACAACCCCGGTATAATGCCGATCCGAGTAGGAAAAGCCAAGGTCATTCATCACACGCATACCTTGATTCATTACTAAGACTTACAACCTATTGTAAACCAGGTAAAATTACTCCATATACAGACAGCAAACCTACTGACTTATACCAACGTATCAGAACCGTTCGAGAAATATACAATTAAAGTTAGAAATTCTTTAGAGATTCTTAAATTCATAAAGGACAAGGTTGAAAAGAGAGTAGAAGAAATTATTACACCTCAACACTTACGGAAAAGACGAGGACTAATAAATGCATTAGGTGCAACTTTTAAGTTGATATCTGGAAATCTCGACGCAGACGACGGTGCAAGGTACGACGACCTAATAAAACAACTTCAGACTAATCAACAAACACTGCAAAGACAGGTGATCAATCAAGGTACACTATCTAGATCGGTTATAGAACGATTTAACAAAACGATTCAGCAGCTATATACAAATGACAAGATAATCGAAGAAAAATTTAACCAAATCCGACCCTATTTAAACGAAATAAATTCTGGCCGCAATTTCATGCTATTCGTAGAACTCAACGATGATTTCATCAACATGTACGAGATAATCGATTCCATCCTGCAGGATATTGAGAATTCCGTCATATTTTCGCAGTTAGGAATTGTGCACCCAGCTATTATCACAAATAAAGAATTATACATTGAATTAAAGTCATTACAAGAACAACTGGGTGAAAGTCAATTACCTCTACAAATTACTAAAAACAATATTCCTCTAATGGGGAGAGCTCTCAAGGTAGAAAGTTTTATGTCCCAACTTCGTGTCACTCACATCCTACATGTCCCAATTGTATATAACCAATCCTTTGACCTTTTCCATCTTTACTCGATCCCTGTTCAGAGTCAAAGCCAGTTCAAATTAATAATGAGCCAAAACAAGTACCTGATCACGGACCGATCGTCTTATACGTATGCAAAGGAAAGCTGCTTGAAACTCCTATTCGAAACGTATCTTTGTCCAAAATCCCGATTGGAAGTAATTCAGAAAGATTCACCGTGCGAAGTCCAGCTACTTCAAAAGGACGGCGACACCTCAACATGCCGACAAATTGAAGCTAAAGTTCCAGCCCCTATCCTCAACCAATTGGACGAAACAAACAGGTGGATCATGGTGCTACCCGCAAAAGAAATTGTCCACATGTTCTGCCCGAACTCCCTCAACGAAAAAAGAAATCTCGTGGGAACATATATCTGTCGGATTCCACCAGGATGCCGCATCACCGTCGGAACCAACTTTGCCGAAAACAAAGAACAGACAATGAAAATCACCCCAGAGCCAATATTATTCCCGGACCTAGAAATAAGGGAAACTACCCTACCATATCTGAACCTGAGTCTGCATTTGCCCGACTTGAAACTGGACGATCTGTACAAACTCAAGGAGCAAATCATCTCCAACGATCCCGTGTCGCCCTTCACATTTGCGGAGGTGGCCACCTACCCTAGCCTATGGACCATCCTGCTTTATGCCCTTATGGTTAGCTGCTGTGACATAGCCCTTTGGCGCTGCTACGGGAATAAAATAAAAAGAGGACGAAAGCCACCCACGGAAGAGCCCGGGGAAAACTTCCAACTTCCACGCCACCCTTGAAGTTGCATCTTAGGGGGGAGGAGTTACCAAGTTACTATTTACGGGCCACCACTGGAACCCGCGACGGCCAAGACGCAAAGTGCTGACTATGGACATTTTTTATTATAAATACGCTAGAATTAAGTAAATGGAATTCTTATGATTTTATCCGTAGTTAAAGCCAGTATTCACGTTAACACTTAGATTTGTACCTTTTTTAATGTATCAAGTGTTTAATAAATAAATATTAATTTTTTTTACGCTCCTAAATAATAAAGAAATATAAGTGGCCGAAATAAGCCAAATCGGTCGATTTGAGAAAATTCCTTGATGAAACGATCGTTTCTGACCGATTTCGCTCGTTTCTGCCTGTTTTAGTCATTGTCGCACGTTTTCATCAATTTGGTGCAATTTGAATCCAAAATACACAGATTTGGCCGAAATAAGCCAAATCGGTCGATTTGAGCAAATTCCTTGATGAAACGATCGTTTCTGACCGATTTTGGTCGTTTCTTCCTGTTTTAGTCATTTTGGCACGTTTTCATCAATTTGGTGCAATTTGAATCCAAAATACACAGATTTGGCCGAAATAAGCCAAATCGGTCGATTTCAACAAATTCAGAGATGAAACGATCCTTTCTGACCGATTTTGCTCGTTTCTGCCTGTTTTAGTCATTTTGGCACGTTTTCATCAATTTGGTGCAATTTGAAGCCAAAATAGACAGATTCGGCCGAAATAAGCCAAATCGGTCGATTTCAACAAATTCAGAGATGAAACGATCGTTTCTGACCGATTTTGGTCGTTTCTGCCTGTTTCAGTCATTTTGGCACGTTTTCATCAATTTGGTGCAATTTGAAGCCAAAATTGACAGATTTGGCCGAAATAAGCCAAAACGGTCGATTTCAACAAATTCAGAGATGAAACTATCGTTTCTGACCGATTTCGCTCGTTTCTGCCTGTTTTAGTCATTTTGGCATGTTTTCATCAATTTGGTGCAATTTGAAGCCAAAATAGACAGATTTGGCCGAAATAAGCCAAATCGGTCGATTTCAACAAATTCAGAGATGAAACGATCGTTTCTGACCGATTTTGGTCGTTTCTGCCTGTTTCAGTCATTTTGGCACGTTTTCATCAATTTGGTGCAATTTGAAGCCAAAATTGACAGATTTGGCCGAAATAAGCCAAAACGGTCGATTTCAACAAATTCAGAGATGAAACTATCGTTTCTGACCGATTTCGCTCGTTTCTGCCTGTTTTAGTCATTTTGGCATGTTTTCATCAATTTGGTGCAATTTGAAGCCAAAATAGACAGATTTGGCCGAAATAAGCCAAATCGGTCGATTTCAACAAATTCAGAGATGAAACGATCGTTTCTGACCGATTTCGCTCGTTTCTGCCTGTTTTAGTCATTGTCGCACGTTTTCATCAATTTGGTGCAATTTGAATCCAAAATACACAGATTTGGCCGAAATAAGCCAAATCGGTCGATTTGAGCAAATTCCTTGATGAAACGATCGTTTCTGACCGATTTTGGTCGTTTCTTCCTGTTTTAGTCATTTTGGCACGTTTTCATCAATTTGGTGCAATTTGAATCCAAAATACACAGATTTGGCCGAAATAAGCCAAATCGGTCGATTTGAGCAAATTCCTTGATGAAACGATCGTTTCTGACCGATTTTGGTCGTTTCTGCCTGTTTTAGTCATTTTGGCACGTTTTCATCAATTTGGTGCAATTTGAATCCAAAATACACAGATTTGGCCGAAATAAGCCAAATCGGTCGATTTCAACAAATTCAGAGATGAAACGATCGTTTCTGACCGATTTTGCTCGTTTCTGCCTGTTTTAGTCATTTTGGCACGTTTTCATCAATTTGGTGCAATTTGAATCCAAAATACACAGATTTGGCCGAAATAAGCCAAATCGGTCGATTTCCACAAATTTAGAGATGAATCGATCCTTTCTGACCGATTTTGCTCGTTTCTGCCTGTTTTAGTCATTTTGGCACGTTTTCATCAATTTGGTGCAATTTGAAGCCAAAATAGACAGATTTGGCCGAAATAAGCCAAATCGGTCGATTTCAACAAATTCAGAGATGAAACGATCGTTTCTGACCGATTTCGCTCGTTTCTGCCTGTTTCAGTCATTTTGGCACGTTTTCATCAATTTGGTGCAATTTGAAGCCAAAATAGACAGATTTGGCCGAAATAAGCCAAAACGACGGATTTGAGTATATTCCTTGATGAAACGATCGTTTCTGACCGATTTCGCTCGTTTCTGCCTGTTTTAGTCATTTCGGCACGTTTTTAATCGTTTCATCCAGGAATTTGCTCAAATCGACCGATTTGGCTTATTTCGGCCAAATCTGTCTATTTTGGCTTCAAATTGCACCAAATTGATGAAAACGTGCCAAAATGACGAAGACAGGCAGAAACGAGCGAAATCGGTCAGAAACGATCGTTTCACTAAGGAATTTGCTCAAATCGACCGATTTGGATTATTTCGGCCAAATCTGTCTATTTTGGCTTCAAATTGCACCAAATTGATGAAAACGTGCCAAAATGACTAAAACGGGAAGAAACGAGCGAAATCGGTCAGAAACGATCGTTTCATCTCTGAATTTGCCCAAATCGGCCGATTTGGCTTATTTCGGCCAAATCTGTCTATTTTGGCTTCTAATTGCACCAAATTGATGAAAACGTGCCAAAATGACTAAAACAGGCGGAAACGAGCGAAATCGGTCAGAAACGATCGTTTCATCCAGGAATTTGCTCAAATCGACCGATTTGGATTATTTCGGCCAAATCTGTCTATTTCGGATTCAAATTGCACCAAATGGATGAAAACGTGCCAAAATGACTAAAACATGAAGAAACGAGCGAAATCGGTCAGAAACGATCGTTTCACTAAGGAATTTGCTCAAATCGACCGATTTGGCTTATTTTGGCCAAATCTGTCTATTTTGGCTTCAAATTGCACCAAATTGATGAAAACGTGCCAAAATGACTAAGACAGGCAGAAACGAGCGAAATCGGTCAGAAACGATCGTTTCACTAAGGAATTTGCTCAAATCGACCAATTTGGCTTCTTTCGGCCTAATCTATCTATTTTGGCTTCAAATTGCACCAAATTCTTGAAAACGTGCCAAAATGACTAAAACAGGCGGAAACGAGCGAAATCGGTCAGAAACGATCGTTTCATCAAGGAATTTGCTCAAATCGGCCGATTTGACTTATTTCGGCCAAATCTGTCTATTTTGGATTCAAATTGCACCAAAGTGATGAAAACGTGCCAAAATGACTAAAACAGGCATAAACGAGCGAAATCGGTCAGAAACGATCGTTTCATTAAGGAATATGCTCAAATCGGTCGTTTTGGCTTATTTCGGCCAAATCTGTCTATTTTGGCTTCTAATTGCACCAAATTGATGAAAACGTGCCAAAATGACTAAAACAGGCGGAAACGAGCGAAATCAGTCAGAAACGATCGTTTCACTAACGAAATTGCTCAAATCGACCGATTTGGCTTATTTCGACCACATCTGTCTATTTCGGCTCGAAATAAAAACATATTGATGAAAACATGCCGAAATGACTAAAACAGGCACACACGAGCGAAACCGGGTAGAAACGATCGTTTCATCAAGGAATTTGCTCAAATCGGCCGATTTGGCTTATTTCGGCCAAATCTGTCTATTTTGGCTTCTAATTGCACCAAATTGATGAAAACGTGCCAAAATGACTAAAACAGGCAGAAACGAGCGAAATCGGTCAGAAACGATCGTTTCACTAACGAAATTGCTCAAATCGACCGATTTGGCTTATTTCGGGCTAATCTGTCTATTTTGGCTTCAAATTGCACCAAATTGATGAAAACGTGCCAAAATGACTAAAACAGGCGGAAACGAGCGAAATCGGTCAGAAACGATCGTTTCATCAAGGAATTTGCTCAAATCGGCCGATTTGACTTATTTCGGCCAAATCTGTCTATTTTGGATTCAAATTGCACCAAATTGATGAAAACGTGCCAAAATGACTAAAACAGGCGGAAACGAGCGAAATCGGTCAGAAACGATCGTTTCATTAAGGAATATGCTCAAATCCGTCGTTTTGGCTTATTTCGGCCAAATCTGTCTATTTTGGATTCAAATTGCACCAAATTGATGAAAACGTGCCAAAATGACTAAAACAGGCGGAAACGAGCGAAATCAGTCAGAAACGTTCGTTTCATCAAGGAATTTGCCCAAATCGGCCGATTTGGCTTATTTCGGCCAAATCTGTCTATTTTGGCTTCTAATTGCACCAAATTGATGAAAACGTGCCAAAATGACTAAAACAGGCGGAAACGAGCGAAATCGGTCAGAAACGATCGTTTCATCAAGGAATTTGCTCAAATCGGCCGATTTGACTTATTTCGGCCAAATCTGTCTATTTTGGATTCAAATTGCACCAAAGTGATGAAAACGTGCCAAAATGACTAAAACAGGCATAAACGTGCGAAATCGGTCAGAAACGATCGTTTCATTAAGGAATATGCTCAAATCGGTCGTTTTGGCTTATTTCGGCCAAATCTGTCTATTTTGGCTTCTAATTGCACCAAATTGATGAAAACGTGCCAAAATGACTAAAACAGGCGGAAACGAGCGAAATCAGTCAGAAACGTTCGTTTCATCAAGGAATTTGCTCAAATCGGCCGATTTGGCTTATTTCGGCCAAAT
Organism: Euwallacea similis; assembly: GCF_039881205.1. Classification (NCBI taxonomy): domain Eukaryota; kingdom Metazoa; phylum Arthropoda; class Insecta; order Coleoptera; family Curculionidae; genus Euwallacea; species Euwallacea similis. The sequence goes on from NW_027098688.1 coordinate 132,190, forward strand.
CTGTCTATTTTGGCTTCTAATTGCACCAAATTGATGAAAACGTGCCAAAATGACTAAAACAGGCGGAAACGAGCGAAATCGGTCAGAAACGATCGTTTCATCAAGGAATTTGCTCAAATCGGCCGATTTGACTTATTTCGGCCAAATCTGTCTATTTTGGATTCAAATTGCACCAAAGTGATGAAAACGTGCCAAAATGACTAAAACAGGCATAAACGAGCGAAATCGGTCAGAAACGATCGTTTCATTAAGGAATATGCTCAAATCGGTCGTTTTGGCTTATTTCGGCCAAATCTGTCTATTTTGGCTTCTAATTGCACCAAATTGATGAAAACGTGCCAAAATGACTAAAACAGGCGGAAACGAGCGAAATCAGTCAGAAACGATCGTTTCATCCAGGAATTTGCTCAAATCGACCGATTTGGATTATTTCGGCCAAATCTGTCTATTTCGGATTCAAATTGCACCAAATGGATGAAAACGTGCCAAAATGACTAAAACATGAAGAAACGAGCGAAATCGGTCAGAAACGATCGTTTCACTAAGGAATTTGCTCAAATCGACCGATTTGGCTTATTTTGGCCAAATCTGTCTATTTTGGCTTCAAATTGCACCAAATTGATGAAAACGTGCCAAAATGACTAAGACAGGCAGAAACGAGCGAAATCGGTCAGAAACGATCGTTTCACTAAGGAATTTGCTCAAATCGACCAATTTGGCTTCTTTCGGCCTAATCTATCTATTTTGGCTTCAAATTGCACCAAATTCTTGAAAACGTGCCAAAATGACTAAAACAGGCGGAAACGAGCGAAATCGGTCAGAAACGATCGTTTCATCAAGGAATTTGCTCAAATCGGCCGATTTGACTTATTTCGGCCAAATCTGTCTATTTTGGATTCAAATTGCACCAAAGTGATGAAAACGTGCCAAAATGACTAAAACAGGCATAAACGAGCGAAATCGGTCAGAAACGATCGTTTCATTAAGGAATATGCTCAAATCGGTCGTTTTGGCTTATTTCGGCCAAATCTGTCTATTTTGGCTTCTAATTGCACCA